>NW_006239207.1:328277-404959 GCF_000226075.1 Solanum tuberosum | reverse complement strand
TTTTTATATTTAAAAATTACGTAAAAATACTATAAATCATGATAATTGACAACATAAAATATTTCAAAAATGTTGTATGTGGGTAGTCTTATTATGCCTTAAATAGCGTCAAAGAAAGTACAAGTTTGTGATAAAAAAACTTATTCCTTTATCCACGCAAACAATCGCTTCAAAAACTCGATTATTAGCTCCAAAATATACCATTTATATTATTGGGCCCGTGCATAGCACGGGCAACATTATCTAGTGTATATATAAAATAGTAAATTACAAAATTTAAACATGTGAATCAATTTTTGTATTTGAAAATGTGAAAATCATGGTATGAAATTCCAAATTAAGCTTTTTAGAGAATTTAAGATTTCAAAAATGACATATTCAAATGTTGATTCCATCTCAAAAATTTTAAATCATGAGAAGAAATCGAATATCCAAACGCCTACCAAGTTTATATAAATATTTCATGGAATGTTATATCTTTTAACAAAATTAAATGACCAAAATTTGTTAGATCGACACTTAGAGGACTATTTTTGTCATTTTCCCTAATCTATCATTGAATTTTATTTCCAACAAAAAATTGGCCCAAATTAGAACATGCATAATTATTAGTCTCATATGACTTTAAATTGACTACGATGTTGTTTTCTTATGTGAGTAGGAATAGGCTTTTTCCTATAATACCAAATTTATTATTATAGCATCAACATTTTTTTATTAGGGACTTTAAATTTGAATTAGCATTATAAAATACAATATTACGTTTGTTAGAAAGTTTTAATTAAATTATCTAAAGTCAAATTTTATTCTGGAACTTAAGTATATATGCCTACGTAAAAAAAAGTATTGAATTTATAAAATATTTTATTATTTATAATAGCGAGGAGTCATTTAGATTAATAACATATTAACTATGTATTTTCAATATAGTATCTTGCATATTATTGTAAAAACATTATTCTCATTTGTAGAATATTTGAATTATTTAGTTAAAAATTCTAAAATATTTTTATTAAAAAGTATATAATTTTTTTCTAAAATGTAAATTTTTTACTCTTTTAAAAAAAAATCTTTAATAGTATCGAAAATAATATGAAATTATAAAAACTTTTAAGGACTTAAAAGGCAAATGTCATCAAGCCACCCATGTGGAAATTTTTTAACGCAAATTCAAATTTAGTCCATTCATATAAATATGGAATATCGAATGAAAAAACGAAAAAGTAATGAATTCTATATTGAGGTGCAATTACTTAAATACCCTGAACTGCCTTATCGTGTTAGGGATGACAGCAGAAATTACAAGAAAAATAACGTGGCCAATTAATAGGAGAATCAAACAGCCAATTAGCAGTTAACCGTAAAATTTCCACTTTTCCATTGAAACCTCTCTACAATTATCCCTTTGCTTTTTCCTTCTTTGATCTATCTATCGTCTGATCAACCTCTAATTGGTTAGTTTTTCATTTTATAATCGGACCCAATTCATCAAAGTTTCAAATATAATGTTTAATTTTGTGAATTAGGTAATGTGTAGCTATTTCTTGTTATTCTTGTTTTAAGCATGCATAGGCTATGGCAGGAAGCAATAATTTGTGGGGTTTCTTGTTGATTTTTAGTTTGATGATTATTGATCGCCATTTTGGTATCTGGGTTTTGTTTTTTTTGTCTAAAAGATTGTTTTTTTTTTTGGTTTTTGTGATTTGTGTAGGTGTTTTCCACTGAGCATTTTTGTGCCTTTTATGTTTAAAGGCGACAATCGAGGAAGAAGTTGATATTTGGATGATAAAAAGGTGAGGCTTCGATTTTGCTGTATGTTTTCCTTTTCTCATCCATGAATTGCATAAGATTGTGTATCAGTTATATATGTTACGTTGACCTTAACAATACTGGAAGATTATGTTTTTTTATGTGTCTTGCTTGGGTGTATGCCTGTATAATTTGGTTTTCCTTTTATGGTGTTTGGGCAATAATCAACTCAATTGGAGTGTTTTGATTTATGTGTCTTGCTTGGGTGTATGCATCCTGTCACTAAGTTGGTTTGAGAGAGATGATTAGATAGGACATGACGCAGTTTCAGCTTACTGAGGACATGATAGGAGAGTGTGGAGGACATGGATTATGATAGAAGGTTGGTAGGTAACAGTGCGTTGTCTTGTTGTCCGTTCATATTAGTAGTCGTAGTATTGCTCCTGTAGTTTCTTGTTCTTCGATTTCTGTTACTGTTTGTTGATTTCTTGTATCTCAATTATTGTTTTGTTTTGTTGTAGTTTTGATTTTGTTTCCATATGTTGTTTCGTGTACTTTCGTTACTTCTTTCCTTGGACTGCATTGGACTGTTTTTCTTGAGGCAACGATCTATCGGAAACAACCTCTCTATCTCTTTGGTAGGGTAAGGTTTGAGTACACTCTACCCTCCCCAGTTTGTTTAGTATTGTTGTTGTTGTTGTCATGTAATTTCTGGGTAGTGTTTTTTCATGAGCAACAAACATTTTTGATTGAAAACTGTGTAATTTGTCTTGCCCACTTCTCTGGTAACCAAACATGACATAATTTAATCTCAAGGTCCTAATGAAGGTTGGTGTTGTTTTAAAAAAAATCACAACTGAAATCAAGATTTTATTTGGTGTGTTTCCGACTTGAAAAATTTCCATCCGGGTCTGTCAGTCTCACTGCCCTGCCTGAATATCTACCACAAGAATGTGAATCTCTCTATCTTCAGTGATATGGCGTTTAAGCTCTCTGACAGAACTGAGATCCTACTTGATTTGTGGGATACGTGAAGTTTAGGTGAAGACTTAATAATTTGGTTTGGCATCTTGAGATATACCCTTCATGACTAGTGAATTCGCCAATGATCAGTTAAGGTGATTCTGAATGCAGAAAGAAGAGCTCGCTAAGTCTCCCCACACCATATTTATCTGGTTCATTATATTCACCACACGTAACTACTATAGGAAAAACATTCATGAGTTTTGTGGTTTTATTTTTCATTAGTGTTTTTATTGAGGTGATGATATGTGTTACCCGAGCTCAATTTTTCTGAATCAAAGATGTAATTCCTAAAGATCTTGAATAAGAACTGCTAAGTTCTAGGTTCAATATTGAACTTCACTTATTGGGATGAACATGGAGAAAGATATTGAAACAAGCATCCATTGATCTAGATGTCCATTTACAAACAAAATGATTATCAGCTGGCCATCTATCAAGTTTATGCAATTTCTTAGTCAATGATGTTATTAGGATGCAGTATGTATTATAGCTTGTTCTCCTCCAAGCAGGCATCACCCCACAACATTGTAACCACGAAGAGAGGCTAAAGGAGCATGTCACACGGTAATCGCATAATTGATATGGAAGCAGATCAGCAAGGTCAAGAGTTTTTTCATTCAGCACCTTGCATGTTTTATGGGAGCATAGCGACTTTACCACAGCCTACTGTTCATGCAGTAGTACCAGCTCCCGTAAATGCTGGTAATATATATTTGCACCATGTATCAGACCATCAAGAGGGTACCTTAACATATGGCTTGACACAGTTCAATGGGATTCAACATCAGCATCCTGCCAGCAATCCTGACCTAGCTATTTCTGCTTCATCAAATCATTATAATCCTTACATGGCTGTTCCATCCGCTTCTGGAGATTTCCCTATTCCAGTAAATCATGGGCCACATGATCGGCTTCATACAAGTTCTCACAACATCCTTGGAATGAATTCAGATTATGGAAGGAACAATCATTACATGGACGATGTCAGAGGCTCATTTAAGAGAAAGAATGCTGAAGGAATTCCTGCAAATCTTCAATATCATCATGCTTTGGCAGGTTCCAGTTCTTCTGTTGCTCCAATGATTGCAAGGGCACATGAATCTGATGTTTCAATGGATGCTGCATCATTTACACCACCAGATTATGGAGGCAATTCATCATCATACATTGAAGATGGAGCACTGAGAAGTATGAGTAACAGATCTGGTGCTAGTGGTCCAGAAAATATCGCACGACATAACCACAATCATTTATTTCAAGGGAACTATATAAGTCAGACCCATCAGTTGCCTGGCAATCCTTGGTTGGATCTGCAGTTCAACAGCAATGGTAGTGAGACTCAACCTTGGGCCTGGAATCAGGCTGCTCCTTTACCCTATGTACCTGGTAATTTATGTTCATTTTTTAATTGAAATTTAGGGATCTATTTTCTCTAGGTTTGCTGATCTTCTCCTTGTTTAACTTTTTCTGAAAGTCTTTTGTTTTAAGATTTGTTTTCTTACCAGCTGAACAATGAATCTTTCAGCTTCCTTTTGCCCGCTTATTTTAAATGGAAAAATCCACAGAAAACATGTCTTATTTTCCTTTTGCCTTGACTACCATTTTGTTAATTTATCTTGTATTGACAAATGACTTGAATATGTGCCCCCCTTAGTTCTATATCTCCAGTGAATCCCCCTCCCCTTCTTCAAATCTTCAAGTGATGACATTTAACTTCAGGAACTGATTGCAGCTGCTTGCTTTTCTTTATTACACTAGGTGGCATTGGGGGATGTGTAGATGCTGGAAACATGGGCTTGCGAGGTTATCATATGACATCCAGCAATGGAGGTTTGACTAGTTTTCTGCATCCACCCATTCCTCAAGGGCACCCAGGACTTCATCACCTGCCACCTAATATTCAAGGAATGAGAGGCCAGCCTATCACCTTCCCTCCGCAAATGACAGCATCATCCTCACACAGACACCTACCAAATAATTCGTCCAATATCACCACTAACCTAATGCAAGGCGTTGTAGAGGCAGGCCCCAGATATATGCCCTCCCTACCAAATGGCTTTGGGTTGTATAGACCTCATCGAAGGGCTATCGTGCTTGAAAGAAATACTAGACATCAGAACCTTCCTAACATGAGAGTTCTGCCAGAAGATGTAAACTTTTCTCTGTTTGACCATATCTCGTTACTTCCTTTGTCATCATTGTTGTCTAATTGATGCATTTGTTTGATGTTAATAGAATTGAATGCTAATGGGTTTATCTCTTCATGGTTGTTATATGTAGGGAGTGGCAATGCTGGATGTTTCGGGCTACAATGAAGTTAACAATCCCATTGATCAGCACAGAGATATGCGTTTAGACGTAGATCACATGTCCTACGAGGTGAGCAATAGGTTTCTTGATTATATTATTGTCTGATGGTTAATCAGTACTTGCGAAGTCTCTATTTTGTTTGTATGTTATTTACTAGTTCGGAGTTATTGTCTGCTCTGCAATTAATTTGCATGACATCTAATAATAAAATTTCTTCAACTTTAAAATTCTATTCCAGGAGCTTCTTGCACTGGGGGAGCAGATTGGCAATGTAACAACTGGATTGTCAGATGAAATAATCGTTAACCGTTTGAAAACAAGATCATTTTCGCCCCCCGTTATTCCTTGCACCCTGGAAACTGCTGCATGTTTGGATCACGAAGCTGATTTCTGTGTCATATGCCAGGTATTAACACTAACTTATACTTTGAGTAGGATTAGGTTTGCCTGTGACTTTTGCAGGGATCACTCCGGGGATGGCTCTACTTTAGTCTCCTTTTCTCCCGTCCATTTTTATTTTAGGTGCTGATTAAGTACACTAACCAAAACAAATCAGATGGGTGTAAGCTCTTGCTCAAACAATCGCATTAGTAGGTTTTAGTCTGTTACTTCTTCTGTTTCAGTTTGTTTGCCTTTTCTTTTTAGTCCGTTTATAAAAGAATGCCTCTTCCCTTTTTTGATAATTCTTTAATTCTAACTTTCCACATGACATATTTAAGACCACAAGATTAAAGGGCATTTTGGTACATTTTACATATCTTTAGTTTAAGACCACAAGTTTCAAAAGTCTTCTTTATTTTCTTAAACTCCGTGTCAAGTCAAAACCAAACAAATAAATTGAAACGAAGGAGTGTTAAACTTCATCCAAATAAACTTCCTAGGAAATGTTCTTATATCTCTTAATTTATGTTCTTATATCTACTAGTTATTCTTGTTTTCAGTATCTTTGATGAAGATATTTCTGTTTTAACTCTCTGATAATCGTCAATCTCTTCTATTCACACTTTTCTTTCTCGAAAATTGTTTTTTTCTCTCTTATTGTGGTTAAAGAAATTTCTTTTGATGCTTCATATAATAAGTCAAGTTTGGGAGACAATGTATTAAGCAGAAATATGAAGTTGGCACAATTGTCCCCTTATAATTCTTTCATTCTTCCTCCTAATAAAGAATTTGATAATTTTACAAATCATTCCACTTGGAAAACTTTTGCATTTGGAATTGATTTCTTTTTCTTTTCCTATATTTGTTGCAACTCTAGAAGTGACGGTATAAAATGTTATGGAGAAATAATAGGTTGACATCTAAGTATAAGAGCCATGCGTTCTCTTGGGTGGTGGTATGAATCTATTTAAGCAATAGCATAGCGTAGTCTGTCAGCTGAATTATTGACTAACAGTTTACTATTGCATTGTTTCGAAATAAACTGAGGAGGATGCTTTGGACTCCTTCCTCAATCTTTATAAGCTTAACTATCATCACAGTAGGATGCCGTCAATTATTTTTGGATTTCCACCAGGCAAAGTATTGCCTCGGCTACTAAGATGTTTCTGTCCATCTTCTTTTTTTCTGTTCACATAGAATGCTGTCTATCGTAATTTATGTTGTCTGGATTTGTAATGCATGATTATTTTCCAATTATGCGCCGTTAATGCTTTACTGTGCTTTCCTATGGAGCTACATTTCCTTGTTTTCTTTCTTTTAGTTATCCTTACATCTCTGATGGCTTGCAATGTATATTTTGCCTTCAATTTCAGACTGATTACAACAAGCAAGAAACTATCGGAACTCTTGATTGCGGGCATGAATATCACGCGGAGTGCGTAAAGAAGTGGTTGGTTGTGAAGAACACTTGCCCTATCTGCAAATCCACCGGATTGTCGGTAGAAAGAAAAGATTTGTGAATACAGGGAGTTGGTTGGTTGGTTGGTGGATGAATAATTATAAGAGTGGGACATTTTGTTCTCTTGTTAAATATTTGTTCTCTAACAAGAGGAGACCTGTATAATTATATATATATTTTGTATATACTTTGGCTAGATGTTAGCATATAACTTGGTGACCTTAATTTGTCACCTGAATTTGTACAGACCTCTTAATTTTGTTGGAACCTGTGCATGTATTGTGAATTTTGTATAGACATCTGAAATTATCTTGTTCTACCGCGCATGATTACTGTATTCTTTCTGGATTAATGTGCCATCTTTGTTCTGCAGATGGTATAACTAGTTAGTGATATTTTCTGAAGCACACAGTACATTAATGTGCTCTTTAACTTGACATCAGTTAGTATGTGTGTCCTCCAACTTTGGTTGTGCATAAGAAGGTACGAGTATTATAAAGTAGACACATGTGTCTTACACAGATTGTGTGAGATGCACACATTCTAAATGTCAAATCACATGAGATTTGTCATATAGGACGTAAGTGTCTACTTTTTCAATTTTATGATAGCGTTTAAGTGTCTATTTTTTGCACACAAAAAATTGAAGGATATAGATATAAGATGATGTTAAGTTAAAGGGCATGTTTATGTATTTTATCTTTTTATAGTGTGGAGCATGCTTATCACTGTTGGTATAGTACCACTACTTGGGAAAATATTTAGGTGTTTACACCAAACTAAGCAAATTTACTCTTAAGAGTTACAAAGTAAAGTGATGATATATAATTATGTACACATAATATGTCCTTTAATTCGATCTTAATTCAGATTTATGCTCTTCAAACTTAAACTTTTATAAAATTAAACAAATAAACACACATTCTAAACAAATCCTACATGACAATTTGAGTCTTACGTGTATTATACCATGTAAGACTCATGTGTCTACTTGTTCAACTTTGTACAAGTTTAAGTATCTACTTGTGCAGACCCAAAGTTTGAGAGCATAAATGTAAAATGAGGCCAAGTTAAATGACATATTTATGTATTATGCCTTCAAAAAACTTAAAGAAGACTCGTGTAAAAGTGAAATTAAAGAGGTTTCATAGAAAAGAAAAGAATTTTTTTAAAAAAAATAGACTTAAAAGTAAAGTAAAACAAACAAATTAAAACACAAAGCGCATAAGATAAAATGGCAACTAATTAACAATCCTAAGAGACATTATTCTTCAGAAAAAACCCAAAACCACTTGCTCTTCTACATGTCAAACATAATAACAACTAAGCTACAGTTTCAAACAAGTTGCGACGATTATATATAAATCATGTTTCTCCATTAAACTCATCTCATGCCATAAACATACCAAATAAAAATATAATGTAAAAGTATATAAATAATAGTAAAAATCTTTTCAAAGAGTCAAAAGACTAGCAAAATAGGGTACAAACTAAAGGTAAGTTAATGAAACAATACAGAGGTGGAATATTTCCTAAGATATTCAAAACTGAGAATAATCAATGCGACTATAGGAGAAGCCATTTGAAAGCTTAACTTCACTGATTTCTTGATTTTTTTAGCTTAGACAGAGCAGCAACCAACTTTTTTCACAGCTGAAACATCATCCTTGCCAACATTTATAGTCTGCCCCTTTGGCAATGTAGTAGGATCATCCCCAACTTCGAGTGCTTTCCGACAGACCACCCTGTATATCTCGGTCAATACTTCTGTAAACGCATTCTCAACATTCAAGGATTCAAGTGCTGAAGTTTCCATATAGAAGGTACTTTCTCTTTCAGCAAAGGCCTTGGCATCCTCTGTTGAAACAGCACGCAAGTGACGTAAGTCGGCCTTGTTCCCAACGAGCATTATGACTATATTTTGGTCGGTATGGTCTCGAAGTTCTTTTAACCATCTCTCAACATTTTCAAATGTGACATGTCGGGTGATATCGTACACAACCAATGCACCGACAGCCCCTCTGTAGTATGCACTTGTAATTGCACGGTACCTATTGTCCGACATGGGAAATGGAAGTTTTAATTAGTCTCCACATCTAATAAGGTGCCAATCTTACCGTGACAAAGGAGAACCAAAAAGATTTCAAACCAAAGATTTAACAGAGCTCAAACATAAGTTCCACACTTGAAATAAAAAATCAAACCCGAAAATGAACTTATCAGGAATTAGGCTAGCTGGCAGAAGAAAGTCGCAGGTTAAGCAATAAAACGGCAAAGGAGGAAAGCAAGACATATAAAACTAACCAACGAGAACCAGAACAGAAGAACTACAAGGATAAACACCCATTCTCTTTCTCTTAGGATGGCAGTTAACTATTTCGAGTACATGAGCGAAGCACATCTTTCATCCATGTATACACATCTATACTCTAGCGTCTAGTCCGAAATTTGCAACAGAACCACCACTTAAAATGGCATTATAAGGAGATTATTTCTGACACCTAAGCTGATGAAGTAGATAACAGTCAAATGTCGTGATTAATTAAGTGTGCGACAACTAATTAATGGAAAATAGTACCCATTCTTTAAAAATGTCGTGATTAATTCAGTGCATGACATTTTCCTTTCTCTTTTTGATAAGTAATACTCCCTCCGTTTCACAAAGAATGACCTGGTTTGACTTGGCACGGAGTTTAAGTAAATTAAGAAGACTTTTGAATCTTGTGGTCCTAAATTAAAGTTATGTCAAATGTACAAAATTGCCCTTAATCTTGTGGTCTTAAACATGCCACATGGAAAGCAAAAAGTAAAATGTTACCAAAAAAGGAAAGAGGTCATTCTTTTTTAAACTGACTAAAAAGGAAAGGAGGTCATTCTTTGTGAAACGGAGGGAGTAGTACCTATTCTTTAAAAAAGCCTCTAGTCTCACCTGAAAAAGAAAGTTTTCTAGCAAAAGTCAATTAGTACTTGAATGAAGTGATGTTAGCTAGGAGATAATTAATAGACTAGTACTACCATACATGCACAAGTCCAACTTTTCTAGCTAACTTGCTATAAATATATCATTGCCAACATGCCAAATTTTGGTCCTTTTTATTATAAGCAAGGAATCCACGAGGGCTAGTGGCGCACCGCTTGGAACTCAGTGGATAATGGATCCACCTCTCTACCCTTTTCCAATTGAATACAGTGTACTACGCTTTTGACTGCAGTAGGCTTTGAACCTTTGACCTGCTCCTAACCCACACATAATGCACTGCCTTCTTACCACTAGCCAAAGCCTAGGGACCACATTTGCTCCACTCCTTAGTTATCCGTTTCTTTCCTTTTCTTTAATTATATCATACCCATATTTGAAGCCTTAAAACTCACAGATTTATGAATGATCGGGAATGCCCAACAACTCAATTTATCCGGTAAACTACTAGGGGCTCATGTAGCCCATGCCGGATTAATCATATTATGGGCCGGGGCAATGAACCATCACACCTATGGAAGTTTAACGTGCAGATGTCATTTGTTTTCACCTCTAATTTACAACTTCCGAAGAAAACAAGAAGAAATCACCTTTTAGAATAAGTTAGAAGTAAATTGAGGTCTACCAGTGACAACTTGATCCATAAAATTACACTTGCTTAGACACTAATGGGAGGCATTGACCCATAGGAAAAATCCATCACTGCTAAGTGTTGTACTTGCTAGCTAACAATCGAAAGCATCTCTACAATACCAAGCAAGACAGAGCAATCCTATCCTTCACATCCTCCTTATATATACAAAAACAAAAACATACCGAATGTAATCCCACTCATGGAGTCTTGGGGAAGGTATGATGTTCACAAACCTTATCCCTACCTTTGTGAGGTAGAGAGACACGTAAGAGATAGATATATACACACAAAAACAAAGTACCACAACAACAACCACCACCACCACCACAACAACATTCCAAGTGTAATCCCACAAAAGTGCGGTCTGAGCGGATAAAATGTACACACACCTTACCACTACTTTGAAGTAGAGAGTCTGTTTCCGATATACCCCCAGCTCACAAAAACAAAGTACCACACAGACACAAAATCTAGATGGCAACATAACATACTAAGTAACACGACGCCTTCTAGCTTTTACATATCTGTAACTGAATTAGGGAACTTCATCCCTTAGCTATGAAGCAACCAATCCTTTTCAAATCTTGCCAAAAAATCAAAACTTTTTTTTGGGGGCAAGTTTATTAACTCATTAATTATCAGATTCTAGCAAAAATTGAAACAAATCCCACTTTAGAAAGTTAAATTAGCAACTTATACACAAGTTTCAAGAGTATGGGATTGCCAGATCAAACAAAATTCAATCCAATTAGCTCAAAATGTAGAAGTAAAGAGAAAAAAAACACCTTTCTTGTCCAGCAGTATCCCAAATCTGGGCCTTGACGATCTTATCATCTACCTTAATGCTACGGGTAGCGAATTCAACGCCAATAGTAGACTTTGATTCAAGATTGAACTCGTTTCTGGAGAATCGAGAAAGGAGATTGGATTTTCCGACACCAGAATCTCCAATTAGCACCAACTTGAACAGATAATCGTAATCATCCTCAGCTCTATATCCACCTGCCATCTGCGATTAATTCAACAAATTAACTATTTGGTTTACTTAAGGGGATAGTTGAGAGCTCTAAGAAAAAAAGGTTGTTGCTGCTACTACTGCTAAAGAGAGGTTGGTGGCAATAAAGGGTTCATTTGACGAAGACGAGGCAATGATAAAATCTGCGTAGATTCTGTTATCTTACATTTCTGAAATTTACCCTGTTATGTTGTTCAAGGGTGGAGCTACCTCATGGTTATTTTTACTGACGAATTATACTATTTATATTTTGAGTAGTATAATTTTTAACGTACATAGTAGATATCGAACCCGTCTCAATTAGCTCGTATGTCTATTTCTCTGAATATTGAATATTGGTGAAAATTCTGACTCCGCCACTGTTATTGTTGTTGTGAAGTCCAGTGGAGTTCAAGAAAGCTTTTACAGCAGTGAAAATGGGAGATGATGGTCACATATGAGTCTTGACACTTGGTGGATTTGGTTAATACTCAAAATGTTTTTTTTTGGGAAATAAATGGGGATTTTATTTATTTTTTAATATATTTAATAAGTAAGTAAAAAGGTATAATCTCAAAAATAATTATATGTAATTTGGAGTAGTGCATTAAAGTCACATAGGCACATACACAAATAGCAAAATAAGTTTTGAGCACATGCAGTAGCAAATCAAGAATTAGCACAACTTTTCTTTTTAAAAAAAACAACAGTGCATATAAGTCAAATAATTGTAAAAGAGTATTGTATTCACAATGCAAAATATTTACATAATCAAACTGTTAAGAAGCTAATTGCATGTAAATGACTATACTCAATATGAGTTGGTGGTAATAGAAAAAAAGTAAGCAACTTATTATAACTAATTAAACTACATAAATAATGTAAAAAGAAAAAAATCTTACTATATCCTATATGTATGTACTTATTCATATATCATGTATATGTAAATGAACATGCAATGCATAAATAGATAATAAATGGTACAATAACTAAGTTCATTTAAAGATACATGACCAAAATCCTGAAACTATTAAGGATGAATTTGAATGATTCATCTATTATACACAATATATTCATATTAAAATTGTGAATAATAATTTATGTATATAATAATTAGTATGGATTAATTAAGCTACATGAGATACATTTATAGATTCTTAATGAATCACCCACTTTTTAAGCCCTATGATCTATTGAAATACTTTACTATTGAGCATTAAAGAGTGATAATTTATGCATGTGTCGGTTGAAGTAATGATAAATGAAAAAGATTTTGACCCAATTAAAAAAACTCATTTTATATTTTGAAAATATTTATTAATAACCTAAAAAAAAATATTCCCATCATACCAAACGCACAAATTAATGTCAAGTATTATGGTTATGTTTGAAAGGTCATTTTGCAATTGGAAATTAGGGTGTAATTATATAGTTTGACGTGTTTATTTGATCAACATGACATTAAGTTTAATTGAGAAAAAATAAATCTTTTCTTTTTTTCATTTTTCATATTTCTTGTATACTCGTATATTTCTCGCACATTAAAATTTATTTTTTAAAAGAATATTATTTTCTTATATTTACTTTTTAATAAAAATAAAAGAATACTCAAACATATAATTACACCTTTTATTTTATAGCTATATATATAAACAAATAAACATGACATTTAAAGAGAATTTAAGGGCTTGTTTGGGGTTTGACTTAAGGTCGGCGGTATACATTAATAAAGGTGCAACATCGGTAGTTAGTGAACATGTGGGTGCAAAGGTCCCCTTGTCTTTGGAAATTCAGTCACATCCTTATGAATCCTTTTTCCCCACCCCAACTTTATTGTATTAAACTATTAGTCATGTGAACTTAAGCTCCAATTTTTTTTACGATTAAGACATTTAAATTTGAATAATTAACCTGTTGTATTTAGATGTGTAATATTGAATAATTAAGATTGTTTATTTTTTAGCATTTGAATATGTATACATTTATTTTTAAACATATTGAATATACAATTCAAGTAAAATAGTAATTAGATCATTATTTGATTAAAAAAAAAGGAACCATTTAAAGATATAATCGAATAGATTATGTCCACTAGTGAACAAACAATAGTTTATCGAGAATATGCAACAAAAACACTTCAATTCGTGTTAGTTGAAGAAAAATCCGTCTTTTTTTACCTACTCTTGGTGCCTAAAGGCAAAGAGCTTTTTCAATAGCCAAGTCGAGCAGTCAAGCAGCAGGTTGAAGTCTTTGACTTCATAGAGTCGATGCGCACAACACTTAGTATTCATCGTTTACAGCTAGGACTACTGGGATATCGAATCTCATTCACTCCCCTAGCTTAATACCCATAGATTCAATTGGCTTCATATAATTCAGAAAACACTAGTTTTTTCGAAACTTCTTGTTCATATCTCTCATCAAGAGGTGCTATTTGATAATGTATGTCTAATAGATATATTGATAGTTATGAAGGTGGAGATGGTTGATGTTATAGTGATTAACACGATTGTGGCAATTAGTGGTGATATCAATTGGTGATAGTTATAATGGTGGAGATGATTAATGTTCATATTTGGCAATGTTGGTTGACCATTGTGTAATTTGTGATGGACTGATGGTTGATGGATGATGTTGACGGTAGTTGGTGACAGTGATGGAGGTGATTGATAATAGAAGTTGACGGCGACGAGAAATGGTGGCAACGGCAATTGTGATACTAGTTGACAGTGAATATAAGATGGATACTCTACTATCTAATTTTAAAAAGCTAAATAAGATGGAAAATATTTTTAAGCTAAACAAGATGAAAGTTTTATTTTAAAGTTAAATAAGATGAAATTATAATTTTAAAATCACACGGCACAATCATGAAAATGCACACCCAAAAATATTTAAGCTAAATAAGATGAAAATTTTCATTTATAAGAACGAATAACTAAAACTTACATAGAAAATGTAAAAAAACAGAAAATCTAAATAAGGTGAAGGGTGTTTTTGTAAACAAACAACTTATTCTTAGAAATTATGCCATGAATATAATTTAGCGTTTGGCCATAGATTTCCAGATATATTTGGCAAATATTATTTGGATGAAAATTTGGGTGAAATTTCACTGTGTTTGGCCATAGTATTTGGAAAATATATTTCACCTTTTTAAGAAATATGATTTATACTCATAAGTTTTAAAAACTATCAAAACTAACCATAGGTTTGTGTAACATAGCACGTGACTTTGTTACCCTATGCCAATTGTTCATCATTTTCATCAATAATCATATCATCACTTTCATATTCACTTTCATATTTCATCACTATTTTGATGTTTATGTAAAAAATTATATAAAACAACGCAAACAACTACTATAGATGGTGTTCTTGTAAAACATAAAAGTTTGGTGTAGAATTTGAATTATTAAAAGTTTCCAAATAATGAGATTTGACCCAAATACTAGTTTTTCTAGTATTTGGAAATTTGGGTTATTTGCCAAATAATGACAAATTGTATGGACAAACACTATTTGCCCAATTTTTCCCCAAATTTTACTTGGGAAATCTATGGCCAAACGGGCCCTAAGTTTGAATATGACAAACCAAACAAGCAACAAAAATTAATCCTAGTATAACTTATCTCAACATAACTAATCCTACCATAACTTGTAGTCAAAACCAAACGACCCCTTATTTCTTTAAGTTGAAGTAAAATCCAGTACAACTGTTGGCATGCATGCGCAATATGGAATACAAATTCTTGTTAATTGGCTCTCCTTCCAAACACTCCCTAGCTTTCACAGCATACTTAAATTCTCGCCCATAAAGGTAACATGCCACGGCGGCCTTGTAAGTCAGCAGTTCCCAGTCACCTGCCATCAACAAGCAAATCAGAGTATTAAAATGTAAAACCTTTGCTGGAATACAAAGATTGAATAATACTCCTATATATAATAGCAATACCTAAAAAAGACCATCTAAGATGACGAACAACCGTTATAAACACCACAACAGACCCGTTTTAAAAAAAAAATAACGGGTCTGTTGTGTTTTGATAGCTTAGATTCTTTTTCCCCCTGAAATACTGTGTTTGTTCAGTAGGTTGCTTTGAAATTTCTCATTTTGTAAGGATTGGTGTAAAAATTGTAATCTTTTGGCATTCTGTCTAACTTGTACATTTAACTAGACTCAAACTTAATTGCAAGAGGCAGAGGAAACCAAATGTTAGCCTGGGTGAAGTTGGAGATATCCCTGCTGCATGTGGCATTTCTAATCTAATATATACAAGAGAGAGTTTGGTCATCACAGGTGGAAAACTGAACTTAAAGAAGGCAGCCCCGTGAACTAAGCTCCCGCTACGTGCGGGGTCGGGGAAGGGATGGATCACAAGGGTATATTGTACAGTCTTACTCTGCATTTCTGCAAGAGGCTGTTTCCACAGCTCGAACTCGTGACCTCCCGATCACATGGTATGGGCAAGAGAAAACTGAACTTCTACAAGTGTAAAGACTCAGAGAACAAGGATATTTTTTCACCCCCTCAAAATGGCCCACGCCCATATTTGGGGCCTTGGATGCAGGCATCTTGCCAAAGGCATCCATCCATAGATATGCAAGAAAACGGAGAAAACAAGAACCTAATATCAATCAAAGTCAGTTTCTAATTTGTCTAAGACCTGACACTATTAACAATGCAGTATTATGTCTTGGAACCACATGAATTTTTTAATAATTTGAATTTTAACTCTTGTACATCTATACTAGTACTAACTATTAAAGCCAATTCTTGACTTTTGCATCATATATATTAGTTTTAAGAAACTAGAAAAACTTAGAAGCTGGATCAGCAAACAGTTCTTTGTTAGGATCCATGCAGTTTTCCACACAACTGTTTTCAGGCAAATATAATTCAAGGTGGATCAGGTTCTTCAGAAATTTGTGAACAGATTATTTTCCTGCTAGAAAGTTGAGCATAAACAAACACAATAAAACTGCTACACGTCAAACGTTATGGGGAAAGATGTGGTGGGGGATCAAACCAAACAGCTAATATACAAACCTTAATCACCTCAAACCAAGATCAAGCCCACAAAGCTTTAGTATTTAGTATTTGGACCTTTGTTGTGTGGTAAACAAGTGAACTTAGTTGCATGCTAAAAAGAAAGAAATGAAGTTGTACCTGAAGCAATATCTGAAGTGAGTATATTCTGGCTGAAGTGACGAGTCAGCCACCATCTGCAACGGAGCCTCCATGATTTGTTAGACTCATAATCGCTAAATATTTTTGGAATCTGACTATTCCATTTTGAGAATTTATGCTTCTCACTATCTTCACCGTTGGAGCACACAGACATGCAATCTTCTTCACATTGAGAAAGCCTCAGGAAACAACAAGCCAACTCCTTCCATGTGTCACATTTTGCATAAGTAGCATCCAAATGCAAAGCTATCATTTCCATCAGCTTTTCAGTGCTATACTCTCCTGATGATGATATAAACCAAGCCCGAGGAAAAACAGAAAAAAACTCAATATACAATGCATAATGCATCAATTACAAAACTAAGGTATCATTTGGGGGTTCTAGACTGTTTCCTTACTAGTATTATTATTTTTCTGTTGGCATTATCTTATCCTTCGATTTTATTACAATTGTTGTTTCATTTATTTTGGCTATCTATACTATTTTATTGTCAGTACTTTTCTTTCTTCATTATTTTCATCATTGCTTTTTTACACTTGCTCATCTTTCAAGCCTGTTCTCGAGCCGAGGGTCTATCGGAAACAACTTCTCTACTCTCTCAAGGAAAGGGGTAAGGTTTGCGTACACCTCACCCTCCCCAGACTCCACTCTGTGGGACTATGCTGGGTATGTTGTTGCATCTCCTAAACTCAACAAATCTAAAACTAGGGTAGTATCTTGCAAGCATAGGTCCTAAGAACTTCCAGTAAATAAGCTAAGCTAGTTTCCTTCTATTTTGAGATCTGGAACTCGCTGGTATATACATATTTTTGCTTTTTGTAATTCCAATGCAGATTGTTCAGTTCTCCAGGGGGTACATCAATAGGCCGAGCACATTGCCTCTAACTTCAAATTTCCTGATTTGCTTGTCTTAAGAGTTGGGACTGTGAAGGCAACCTTGTAGCAATAGCTCCTGTTTATATGGTTGACCAGGGTTCGAATCTTGGACCCAACATCTCCAATGAGGAGGCAAGGCTGCTACATTTGCCACCCCCAAGCCTGTCTGAGCAAGTGCCTTTGGAAGATACAGCAATAAAATAAAGACACTTCGATTTTGATCACAAATAATCAAAAGAAAAAGTAAAAAGCTTGTTGATCCCCCCAAAAAAGGGAAAAGAAAGACCAATGATCCAAAAAGACAAGAAAAAGTCTTGAGAAAGAGAGGAAAAACTAGAAGAGCAACAAAAAAAAGGAATGAAAAAACAAAACTAAATGAGCCATTTGAAGGCATTTAACCGACTGAAAAGAACTGTGAAATACACATTGTGCCATGTCAAGGCATCGTGCTTAATAGGCATAGCCTTAAGAAGTCCCACATCGGTAGAGAGATGAGAAATTGGTCTCCTTATATGGACTTGGACAAACCTCCCCCCCAATGAGCTAGTTTTTGGGGTTGAGTTAGGCCAGGTACTATATCTTTCCATGGTATCAGAGCAGGATCTATCTCACCCAATGTTGGGGCCCCCAAAATCAAAAATTGCCCACGCACCAAATGCTAAGCACTGGACGTGTGGTGGGGTGTTAAAGAATGACAAAAGTCCCACATTGGTGGTTAATGAGATGGGTGGACTCCTTATAAGACTTGGGAAATCCTCCTCCCTTTGAGCTAGCTTTTGAGGTGTAAGTTAGGCCCAAGACCTAATTTAACATTTCTTATAAGGCTTGGGCAATCCTCCTCCCTTCGAGCTAACTTTTGGGGTGTGAGTTAGACCTAAGACCTAATTTAACATGATATCAGAGTCAGGTTCATCCCAATTTGTTGTTCACCGATGTTGGGCCCCCATTTATAAGTGTCCACGCTCCAGTTGGGGTCTGGGCGTGCGGAGGAGTGTTAAGAAGTCTCACATCGATAGAGGGATGAGAAATTGGTCTCCTTATATGAACTTGGACAAACCTCCCCCAAATGAGCTAGCTTTTAGGGTTGAGTTAGGCCATGGTACTATATTTTTGTAGTTTTCATAAACATCAGGTGTTCGACAGAAGCCATGTCATTAATTGAGGTATCTAAATGGAAATCCCGAGCAAGAACTCAGATGTGCAGAAGATGCGGATGTTGAGATGGATGTGCGAGTATACTAAAAGCAATAAGATTAGGAATGAGGTTATCTGATATAAGGTGGGAGTGGCTTTTGTGACAGACAAAATGAGGGAAGCAAGATTGAGATGGTTTGAGCATGTGCAGAGGAAGTGTGTTGATGCCCCAATGAGGAGGTGTGAGGGGCTGGTTGTAGAGGGCACGCGCAGGGGTAGAGGTAGGCCGAAGAAATACTGGGAAAGGTGATTAGGCAAGACTTGGCGCAACTTCATATTACCGAGGACATGGCTCTAGATAGGAAGGAGTGGAGGCCGCATATTAGGGTAGAGGGATAGTAGTCGTAGTACTAGTCATACTCTTATAGTTCTTGCCACATGTGGTTTATTGTGTTTTCGATTATCACACTATTTTGATGTTTGATAGTATTCCTTTCTTGTAGACTTGACATTACTTTTCTTATTAATGACTATGCTTTCTTCATTGTATTCTTCTCCCTCTACTTGGATTTGATAGACTTGAACCGAGGGTCTTTCGGAAAACAACCTCTCTATCTCCATGAGGTAGTGATAAGGTCTACGTACACTCTACCATCTCCAAACCCCACTTATTGTGATTTCCCTGGGTATGTTGTAGTAATTTAAAATTTTAGAAGGTTAAGCGTCCACATTGGTTAGGGAGGAATGGGTTGTGTTGTCTCCTTATACGGTCTTGGACACGTCACATTTCATGATTTACCTTTTGGGGTAGATTTACGTCCAAGGTTCAATATCAAGATCAAGTTCATCCTTATTCGTGGTCTATCCAATATTGAGCCCACATAACGCTCCAAATGTCCAAGCTTGGATGTGTGAGGTTATGTTCAAGTGGTCCCCATTGGTTGAGATAATGGGTTGCTTTTTCCTTAAATGGCCACCTCATGAGTCAAGAGCTCGCTTTTGGAGTTGAATTAGACAAGATTCATTTCTTGACAAAATAGATAGTTTTGTTTAAGCCAATTATTGAACATTATTTCTTGCATGTCCTTAAGACAATACTTCGGAGTGATGCGAACCTTGAGGAAGTACTAAGATTTTGTCTCTCTCATCTCATCAGGATGAAGTGAATAAATGATTTTTCAGGTTAGGATGTACCCCTTCTATGCAAGCTGATGAGTCTCCCCAATGAGTGGCTACATGTAGGATCCTTCTCCAAATTTTCCTCATGGATTGCTGAAAGTTTGACATAGTTACTGCTGTCAAAATGCTCCAAGATAGTAGCTTTCAACCTGCATGCCACATGATAAAGAACAAAGAAACCAGAAGAAATTAGACATAGTAAGTAAGACCGGAGAAAAAGAAATAATGATCAGTTGTACAGCAAGCACTCAACTAATGACACGCCAAGAAACTCATTACGGAAAATTGTCATATGTTACTGAACAATCTCTTGTAAATTTTGGATAGATACCTATGATTTCTGTTATCAAAACAAACACTAAGGTGGAATTGAAGAAAATGGAATATAGCTTGTATATAGAAATTCCTATGTCAGTCCTTTCCTTTTTATCTCCTTTTTGAAATTCTGCTCGGAATACCTTGTAAGCTTTCCACATAATGTCTCATAATTTAGAATATAACTCTAATTTTAGATATTTAAATTATTTTTAACCGAATCCTCACACCTATATACTTACCTAGATTCGTACCCTCGAATCTTAAAATTTAGATCATAAAGGATCTGACCTCTAGATCCACACCTGTATCAGACACCCACACCCGAGTCCGGGAAACTTGGATAAAAAAGAACTAAACATAAGGCATACCGACCTTTTGAACATAACCATTGAAAGTGTTACCAGGACAGAGATCTGTCACAAATGATCAATACACGAAATTCCAGTTAAATTCTTTTAAGAATTGGGGGCTTGATATTGATACAGATAAAGTTAGCATTGGAATCATATCTTTTCATGTAAATACTGTGTCAAATGCATCTTGATTTAAGAATTGGAGCTTCACTTGATAGATATAGATATTAGTGTTAGTTAAGAGAAACTAGAAGGTTATCATTCCATAAAAGATCGCTAGTAAATAGTGAAGAAAAGTTTAAGTGGCAACATCTATAAGTAGTCTGTCACTTCAATCTTTGATCATTCCCTTCACATCAAAAATCTTGATATACTAGTAACCAACACTGTTTTATCAGAGAAGTTCAAAACTCATCATGGTTATTATCTTTTAGGTTTATATTCAACTTTTTTCATAAGGAAGAAGCAGCTACCTCAACTGAAATGATGTGTTGGAGTATGGAGTAAATTTTTCCACCTCATCAAGAGCCTCCTTTACCTGATCCCCGAGCAGCAGCATCTGCTAAGATATTAACTTTCAAGTACATGAAAAGCATATTATATATTAACTTAAATATATCACTCAACACCTGATAGAATCAATGGCGGACCTATGATTTTGAAGTAATGGGTGCTCCATTACAATTAACATACAGTTGCTACAACCATCAAATATAAGTGCACAACTATTTGAATATTGAAGGTAAAATTATTTAACAAGTAAAACTATAATAAATATTCATTTAAAATTGTCATTCTATTCACAATTATTCTAGACACTTTTCATATTATTCAAACAATGAATAATAGCATCCATTGCTTACTAGATTTATTTCCAAAAATATTCAGTGTGAGATTAGCCTTAGATTTGAATATTTTGATTTTAATTACACAAAATTAATAAACAAAAAAAGTTACATAAGATGCTAATCTGAAAAGTCATATGAGAAAAAGAAAATTGTAAGGGTGTCCTGGAGAATGGATAGAAAGTACAAATGGAAAAGAGAGAATAAAAGGAAATGTAAACAAATAAGAAAATAAACGGAAATAGAAAATGAACATCAAAGTAAGAGCTTTTATGAGTGAGAACAAAAAAAGAATTCCTTCTGTTTTGGAGGAAGATGAAGTTTTTTTAGGAGGGGAAGTAAAAAGAACTAGAGTTCTTTGTTCTGGAAGAGAATGTATTGTCTGGAAAATGGATGGAAAGTAAAAATGGCAAAAAGAGAGTAAAAAGGAAAGGAAGACAAATAAGAAAATAACAACATTACCAGTTTCAGAAATAAACTGAGAAGAAAATAAAAGGAAAAAGAAATGAACATCATCAGAATAAGAAAAAATTGTAGAAAATGAGAATCGAACTTGAGTCACGGAGGATTTGGTCAACATTTCACCTGCCATTCAACTGAAGCACCCAGTGACATTTTGAGTCTGTCGATGCTAACTGATGAAGTTTAACCTTTTCTACAAATTGTCAATGTAAATAGAGTATCTAGATCCCAACTTGGAAGTAATGGGTGCTCGAGTACCCACAAGATCCAACGTAGGTCCGCCTCCGCATAGAATAAATAAGATGGAATATTTGCAAAGATATTCTTGAAGTATATATTTACAAAACATTCATAAATATTAGAATTTTTAACATTCTTGAACACAAACAACTTGAGATGAAACAAATTTGAGGTGGTGCGTTTAATATACCAGCTTAATTTCGAGCTCAAGCTGTGTTCAACAACTTGACTCATTATGAGCCCTAGGGTTAGGTTTCTCACAAAAAGGAGTTCTCCTCTATTGGTTTTACCTGATGAAGCTAACACAACGATCAGCATGCAGAAAATAGAGATACACAAACAGATACATGTAACCAACCAATATGAGGTTACGGAGTCCTCTTTCAAGAGCTGGGGATAATGTGAACATGCATGAACTTCCTAGCACATCTACAAAAAGCAGTTCTAAATACAATTTGAAAAATTCTGTGTGAATTCTTTCTTGGACATAAGCAATTACCTGTATTAAAGGATGAAAAGCCTCGAGCACTGGTGGACTCGAATGCAGAGCATGCCGTAAATACTTTATTGCATTCTTATAGTGGTCATTACGCAGGGTCCGATGCCTATTGAGATCATCCTCTAAATTTTCATTTGAGGAAGGCAATTGTAAAGGCAATAACCACAGTGGAAGACCTACATTTGAATAGAGTAAGAAATATATCATGATTAAATCTAATCAGCATGAAGAACATGACGTATATTATATTATTGTTGGGAGCTGGGAGGTGGCAGTTATTTTGTGGAATTAGTCGAGTTACGCGTATGCTGGCCCGGATACCGTAGTTATCTAAAAATAAAGGACATAATGTATCTCAATTGGACCTCAACAAAACCGGAACCTAGTTGAATGCACAATACCCACCTTCACAAGGATTAAAGGGCTTAGAAATTCAATATTCTATACACCTCATGTCAACTGCCTTTTCATCCTTTTGAGAATATTCCAAGAGGACGTTCTCTCTCCTAAAGTAGTAGCTTCCTCATCTTCACATCATCCCTTCAAAAAACTGAAGCATATACTCCAGGCACATTTTTCCACCATCAAAAGAATTAAAAATTTAAGAAGTCCACACTTTTTTCCCATGTTCCTTGCAGGTATGACAAAATGAGGGGAAGCTTGGCTGCTGTTGCCATTAGCCAGCTGCTGCTCCTCCCACTCATTTTTTTTGAAACAAGTAACATTTGTATTTCATTTAGTACTTAGGTAGTACTGAAAAACCATATTTACAAAAGCAGAAAGGAGTAAAATCTATCCAAAAACTGAACCAAATCTAAATGGATCCTAAAACATCTATGATTGACTCAGTTTCATTGGAGTAGACATTTGTACACCAAAAGCAGAACAACAAAATGCACTTAAGCTTTACTTCCTGCAAGTTGTTGTTCCTATTCTCAAAACATCTCTCGTTTCTCTCCCTCCATATAGTCCACCAAATACTAGCAGGGATCATCCTCCATCTTTCTCTGTTTGTAGCCCCAACTCCAGCCATCTCCCAACTGAATAGAGTCTCATCAATCTTGCTAGGCATACACCAAGATATGCCTCTGAGATTAAGGAAAATCTGCCACAGCTGCTCAGTAAAGTTGCAATGTAAGAAGAGATGTCTCACTGTCTCATTAGCCTTACCACATAAGGAACATCTGTTACATAGAGAGATTCCTCTCTTGGCCACATTATCCAACGTCAAAACTGCTTTATTGGCTAGTAGCCATGTAAAGCATGCCACTTTGTGTGGCACTTTGTTCCTCCAGATTTGCTTCCAAGGCCATTTGAAGTCTTGAATGCCACCAGTACTTATCATGGCACTTTGTTCCTCCAGATTTGCTTCCAAGGCCATTTGAAGTCTTGAATGCCACCAGTACTTATCATGGCACTTTGTTCCTCCAGATTTGCTTCCAAGGCCATTTGAAGTCTTGAATGCCACCAGTACTTATCATGGCACTTTGTTCCTCCAGATTTGCTTCCAAGGCCATTTGAAGTCTTGAATGCCACCAGTACTTATCATGGCACTTTGTTCCTCCAGATTTGCTTCCAAGGCCATTTGAAGTCTTGAATGCCACCAGTACTTATCTGTTTGTATCCTTCTTTCACCTTGTAACTACCTTTGTTGTGCCCTTGCCACCATAAATAATCCTCGCCTGTTTGTATACCTTGAAAATTCTCCAGAACCTTAAACAATTCAAGTATTCTGGGAATTTCCCAGTCATTCAGATTTCTTCTGAGGATCAGATCCCAGCCTTGTTGTGTCCACATTTCAGCGACAGTCTTCTGTTGGTGTTGAACCAATGTAAAGATGTCAGGAAAACGATCTTTGAGGCTCATACCATCCGACCATTTATCAAACCAAAAACTAGTTTTTCTTCCATTTTGTACCTTGACAGTAGACTGATTACTGAGAAAAGGCCAAAATATTCTGATGGATTTCCAAAGGCTAATCCCATGGGGGGTATTTACCTCTTTGGTTACCCATTTATTTAGCTCCTCATACTTGTTGTTGATCACCCTATACCATAGTGCTTGGTCCTCCTGATGGTACCTCCATAACCATTTCACCTTCAGAGCTTTGCTATGGTTTTTGAGATTCTTGATACCTAATCCACCTTGCGTCTTACTTCTGATGATGTTCTTCCACTTGACTAAGTGAAAGCCTTTTCTTTCCTTATTTCCTTGCCACAAGAAGTTTCTTCTAATTTTGTCCAAACTCTGAACTACTGATTGGGGAATATGGAAGATAGATAGCATATATGTAGGGAGAGCATCCAGAACAGAGTTTATCAGAGTTAATCTACCTCCCAAGGAGAGGTACTGTGATCTCCATCTGGCTAGTTTCTTTTCACATTTCTCCAATATTGGGTTCCAAATGTCTATGGCTCCAGACTTTGCCCTGGAGAGTTCTTGGAAGAATGCTAGTGCCATTCATTTTAAATTGAACAAAGAAGTCCCAGACAATACGTGCTATAACTACATGCCTATGCAATTATATGTAACTTTTTTTTTTGGCTAAAGTATACCCTATGCTAATACTTGTAACTTACCTAAACCCAAAGCAAAATTAGAGGCTAAATTCATATTATAGAATGACCAGTACAAACTAAAGGTAATTATTCAAATGATATATGAACATGTTCATTCTTGAAATCAACAATATTCAGTCACCAATAGCCCCAACTTCAATTAAGACAAGGAGATAAAGGGTCTCGTCTGACCCCTTCTCATAAGAGAGAAGGAAAAAGAGAAGTGAACTTGTTTTTTCAGCCCATACTACTTATTGTACCTCAAGTCCAAATCCAATTGCCATAAACCAGGCTCTAGGGTTTTCTGCAAGTAAAAGCAAAATTTGCTACTCTTTTGAATTCATTTTTGACTATACAGCAACATAGACAAATCTTTAAGCCATGAGTAACACTCACCACGATTGCAGAATATGGAATGATAGGGAACATCACCACTCTGATCCATAGAAGAACCTTCATGATCACTTCTTTCAGCAGAATTCAAGTAAAAGTCTTGTGGCTGAAAATTGTCATTTTGTGTTTCTCCCAGCACATTATCATCATTGACCATGGCGACTTCTCTCTGTTGACTGACATCAACTCCCAAGATCTCTTTATCGTTCCTAATAGAGGTGTTTGAATCACAATGGAATGGAGAATTAGTCTCTTGGCCTTCAACAGCATCATGCCCCTCTGAATTTAAAATGGACATAAATATTCTGTCCTCAAAGGTCTCTGACTGCACCGTGCTATCAAATCTGTCCAACTCTTGCAACTGCAACTCCTTTGGGATAGTAGAATACCATAACTGATAAAAGGCTAAGCCCACAACTAAATTAGAGACTGGATCACTACCAAAACCACGTTGCTGCATGAGCCTGATACAAATCACAGCCAGGGGAGGTAACATTAAGCCTTTGGAATTTCATATACAAAAATGCTACCCCAGACCCCACATGTGTGTTTTCACTGGGTGTGTTGTTGTTACATAAAAATGTTATACTAGAATTACATTCCAATAGAGCATTCATCCTAAAAGAGAAGATTTTGCATAGCCAGTTTTGCCACCAAAATTTGACTGATTATCATTGCCTACAATTTTGTCCAATAAATTTTTATACTAAACATTGATAACAGCACAGAGAGGATTATCATTATGCAACTCATATTTACTTGGTTTAAAGTTGGACATTCGGATAAAAAGAAGAACGTGATATTTCTCAATTTTGCCTGATCAGCCTGTCATGGACACATTTAAGATTAACATATCCACCAAGTTTCGCAAAGGCAAATTTCTGATTCATCTAAATCCAGATGAAATATATAACAAGCGTAGGTTGTATCTTCCGAAGTGTAATGGCTAGGCAATCCAAACCACACTTGTCAGGCCAACCATTTTCAAAAATCAAACAAGTATAATTTTCCAAATTTCAAGAGTAGCAATTATCAACCACCGTCCCTGAAGAAACACCATCTAGCTTATACGCAGTAACAACAACAACATACCCAGAGTAATCCCACAAATGGGAATTGGGGAGGGTAGGATGTAAGCAAACTTTACCTCTACCTTGTATCTACGGTTAAAATTCAGTTTACTAATTCCAAGAGTAGCAATTATCAACCCCAGCCCCCAAAGAAACACCATCTAGTTTATATACAACAACAACAACATACATAGTGTAATGCCAAAGTGCAGTTTGGAGAGGATAGGATGTGGTGAGGTAAGGTATGCGTACATCTTACTCTCCCCAACCACTTGTGGGATTACACTAGGTATATTGTCGTTGTTGATGTTATAGAAGAAAAAGAAACAACGTTTGGTAACACTCGGCTACCTACTAACCCAATCCCCAACCTCCCCACCTTCCTATCTAGGATCATATCCTCAGTAAGCTGTAGTTGTGCTCCTGTATAATCACCTCCCTCAGGTTTCTCTTCGGCCTACCTCTACCTCTCTCGACTCCTGTTACCGCAACCTCTTCCTACCTTGACTCATGTTACCACCAACCTCTCACACATTCTCACTGGCACATCCACACACTTCCTCTTCACATGCCCAAACCATCTTAGTCTTGCCTCCCACAACTGTCTGCCACGGGGGCAACGACCACTTCCACCTTGCCCCCTATAACTTTGTTCCTAATCATATCTCTCCTAGTGGTCCACACATCCATCTGAGCATCATCATCTCTACTACATTCATCTTTGAACGTGGACGTTCTTGACTGGCTAACACTCTACCCCCTACAACAAGGTCGGTTTAGCCACCACTCTATAGAAACCATTTAGTTTATACGATTATGATAATTGGTGTCATCCTAAAATCTGGAACAAGTTTGATGCACCCTGAACGCATAAACAGTCATCTTATTTCATGCGACATAGTACATACGTCTACTAATTGGATTATTCTGGCCTGTCCATGTGTCACCCTTGTTCTCCACTATTCTACTCTTTATGAGAAGGTGAGTTCTTATTTTTCAATAAACTGTGACAACTGGGGGTGGAGTACAGGCAGGATTATTCTCTTACTCTTTTGATGACATTAAGCACCACAAAATATTAAAAGATCCAGCTCCTTTGCAGTGCTAACCACACTACTGTAATGATCTAGTTTACGAAAATCACACCAATAAGCAAATAGTGTTGCAGCTTCTTAAACAAAGTTGCAAACAGATTTATTATTCTGATTGTTAATTAGGAGTCTCTCTCCAAGAAAATGTCACTTTACTTTGCAGGTAACAGTACAATACTTTAGTTAACAATATTGACACCATTAGAAAGTGTCGGACTTAGCACAATAAAAAAGATTACCGCTCTGGACCCTTTTTTATAACTTCAGTTCTTTTCGCAAAAAGTAAATAAAACTTTCTTCCATTAATTGGCAATTGATTTCCGCCAACCTACATGAGAAAGATAAATCATTAATTATTAAATGCCAAGAACTTACGATAAGGCACCCTGATGTGCATCCTGTGTGTTCCCGCGTTTGAGACAGAAAAGGATGTTTTCCAAATGAACAGCAAAACGGTCCTGCCACAATTCAAACTTCACAATGAGCTACCACAAAGGTGAAACCGATTATCTCTTTCATAAAGTTTGGAACACAAAATCATGCTGACATCACCAATTTACCACTATCACTTACAAACGCAATGTTTTTAAAAGTGAGTACCAAACATCAATGAATACTAACTTTAGCATCAAATTTGTGACAATTAATCCAACTCCTCAAAATTGCGGTTCAAATAACATCAGATATACAAATTCAATCTCAAACTTCATTATCAGTAGAACCTTGTGACTTACTTAGTTACACTACATAATACAAAGACATAAATCCATTTATAAACATGATAATCAATGGCAATTTTTCCCTCAGCGTCCTGAAAAGCTCCAAGGTTTTTTTTTTTGATGAGGTAAAGCTCTAAGGCTTTCTTAACTATACAATGTCTCGCATCTTCATCAAATGTTGTTACGGAGGCCATATATTTATGTCACTAGTATTTTAACCGCCTTGAACTACATATTCCTAAAATATGTAGAAAAATCAAACTTTCTGTTTGATGTTGCGATCTAACAACAAAAATAATAAGTCAATAATCTTAGCATCTCAAGGAAAAGGAAATTTTGTTCTTTAGAACTATTTATGGGTTACTGAAAGTAAATATACTAATACATTGCATATAAAAGGTACCTGACAAGGAAATAGTAAATGTTATAGGGAACACTTGAAAAAAGGCACCATGGAGAAGTACAAAGCTAATGAATAACACATTATCAAAAAAAAAAGAAGCTAATGAACAACAACAACAATAGTCAATAAACTTAGGACTCGTTTGGTTTGAATTCAAGTTATGATGGGATTAGTTATGATGGGATAAATTATGATGAGATTAGTTATGATGGGATAAGCTATGATAAGATTATTTTTTATTGAGTGTTTGGAACAATTTATTTGTTTACAAAAATGCCCTTCATGAATGTAAAAGGTGATGTATAAAAAAGGTTTAGAGAGACATTTTTGTCATTTCTTATTTTATCCCGGGATAAGTTATCCCAGGATTACTATACCACCCAAGGGAGGGATAACTTATCCCCATCGGATAAGTTATCCCGAACTTGCCAACCAAACAACAAACTAAGTGGCACTATAATTTAATCTCAGGACTATTTGGTATTATCCCTCACCCCAAACAACCCCTTAGTATTTCCACGAAAAGAAGATCTTGTTCTTTAGAACTTCTTTTGGGCTAATGAAGACGTAAATTTACTAGTAATATATTGCATATAAAAGGTACTTTGCAGGAAAATAGTAAATGTTACAGAAAACTTGAAAAGAGCAACTTGGAGATATACATAACTAATGAACAAACATATAAGCAAATACTTTATATATTTTTAAATTGTTACCTTCAGGGGCCAGTTTTTCATAGGTCCAAGCTTCTTCATCCAAAGTTCATAAATATTTCGTATCCTCATTGAACTGATAGTGTCACCTTTTATATGCTCAATGAGCTCCAAAGCTGCCTAAAATGTTAGAAATCATGTCAAAAATGACTATTCTTGTTGGATAAAACTTTTTTAGAAAAACAAGCCATAATACATAAACAGACTCTCAAATTTGGGCACAACTGCCAAGTAAACAATCCAATTTTGAGTAGCCACATCTAGACACCTTAACTCGTCTACTCGGTGTCATTATGAACACTCCAGCTAACAACATGATCATCTACGCACTACCAGAATTTATGTTACACATCAGGTTAGTGTGTCCATGAGACACAATAGAGACAAATTGGAGTGTTTAGTTGCTAGCTGAAACCAAAGTGAGCTCTCTAGATGTGCAATTTGCCAATTGAGGTGAAATTTGAGTGATCAAATTAAGCTAGAAACACGAAGTACAAAAATAAAATAAAGTAATTAGATTAAATTGAATAGATTAGTACCATAAACTTTGTGCGAGTTTTGAATACGGCTGCTTCTTTTGTTGTTCCTTTGAGAAGAACACTCAATACACCACTAGCCTCAGCATATTTATGTTGCCGCATCAATTTTTTCAGCATATGTCGAAGTCTTCCCCGATGTTCAGACTGTAAACTCCGACGATCTTTGTGTAAACTCCCGATTCCCCGTTTTAGACAAAAACTTGGTTTAGTATTTGCTAATATGACTGAGTTTATCCTTCTAGCTTCAGCGGATGGGCTAATCCCACAATCATAATCGTCTTCGGGATTATTACGTTTCCTGGGACGGGATTTTCGGGCCATTGATGCATCTTCTTCAATATCCATTGATGGGCTTTGTTTGGAGGTTAAAGCTTTACTTCGATTTTTTCGGGGTTTAAGAAGAAGAAGAAATTGGGGGTTTTAGAGAGAGGAAAAGACTTAAATAGCCACTTAACTTTTTTGGGTCATTCGCGCCCTTCTGTAACTAATTTTTAAGTAATAAAAACTCGGAAGAAATACACTTCATAGTAAAAAAGAAAAATTAAAATTAAATTCTTAAGTAAATATAAAGTCTAGACAAATTAAAAAAATTAAATATTAATATAATATTAACATAATTTTAAATATGCTTAAAAAACATCAAGCAAATTTATAGTGTTGTGCATGCGTTCAATATTTATTCACAAATTTATTTTTTAGTGGTGTTAATTAAATGATATTAAATTATTTCATTAAGTATAAAATAAATAATTGATAGGTGTTGTTAATATTAATAAATTTTGAGTAAATTTTTATTTTAAAATAAATTATAATATATATTTATGTAGTGTGAAGAAACCTACCATGTTATAATATATCTGAATCTAAACATGTGTATGTAGTGTGACTGACATTACAAGAAAAGTTACGAACCAAAGACAAACTAAACTAAAGAGATGCTTGTTGAAGGCAAAATTAGCTATAATTGTCTATATTATATGGATTGAGAGAAATGAAATAGTATTCCAACAGAAGGCTAGGAGCATGAAGGAGCTCTACCACACACTGCAAACTAATCTATTATTAGAGTTAGAGATAATATAAGGTTGTATTATCATATATGTAATTTGTAGCTTGCTTTTTAGAGTTTCGCTAGATATTGTTAGAGTCTTAGGTAGATGAGGTTGTGAATTAAGATAGAGACAAATCTGATATAATTATTCCTTAATTTGTAATGTCGATCCGATAATTAATAAAAATCTATTAATTTCTTGAAGAAAAAATTTTAAAAATATGAATTTAAAATCAAAAGGCGTAATTAAAACGGATCCCATGATTTAAAAAAATATATAAACTAATTAAATTGAAATAGAATAAATAAATAGATTTTTTTTTCGAAAGTGCCCTTATCTAAGTAGGCATGTCGACAGGACCTGTCTGCTTTTGCCTCAAATTCTCTCTTATATAATATGTAAGAAAAAAATGACATAACTAAAGCAGTCTCATAATATTATATATATACTACTTATATATAAGGGTGGATAACCACACATGTGACGGTAAACATGTTTGTATTCAGAGGCGTATCCAGAATTTTGAGATGGTGGATGCACTGTTATAAAAATGTTGATTTATGATATAAATTTGATCGGTTCGACATTTAAGTTTTTACTACTGCAAACCGTTAAAATTTTAAAATTATAGGTCTAAAATTAATTCATATATATATATAGCAATTACCACTTAGAGAAGTGTTATCTAATTTTAGAAAGAAAATAAAATAAGATAAATATAAAATTCAAATTTCTAACCTCGCGGAGAGAGATGCACCCAGTCATAATCGCATTATGTGATACTTCAAGTGTGGGTTCACATATCTATATTTCAATATTTTTTTAAAATATAACACTATTATATATGATTTCGGGAGGGGGCCATGGGTTCACGTGAACCCGGTGACCCTCCCTTAGATATGCCTCTGTTTGTATCACCTGTGTGGTTCCACACTTACATATACATTTGCCTATTTTTTTCTCCGTTTTAATTTGTTTATCTTATTTTTAAATTCTATATATTTAAAAATTACATAAAAAAATACTACAAATCATTCTAATTGACAGCTTAAAATATTTTTGCAAAAACATATAAAAAATTTGATTGCTTATAAAAAAATCGATTGATTCATAAAATTAATCTATTCGTGTCACATAAAATGGACAAAAGAAGTAGCATGTATTATTTAATTTGGAAACTACGTAAAAAGTATTGTAAATCTCAATAATTAACAACATATTGACTCTTGAAATTCTAATACGTGCTACATATATATTGGGACAAGGAAAGTAATCTATGTTATTTTAAAATTACGCAAAAAGTGCTATAAATTACAATAATTAACAACTTAAAATATTTAAAAATCATATTTGTTGACTCTTTAATTTTTATCTATATCACATAAAGTGAGGCAAAAAAGAGCAGATATTGGGTCCGTGCCAGCACGAGCACTTGTGTCTAGTATATACATATATATATATATATATATATATATATATATAAATAAATGTACATACATACATAATATATTATTTTTATAAACAATTTTAAATATCTTATATGTGTTTTCATTAAAACTTATTTATAATTTATTCATGGCGAAATGGTCTGATAGACCATTATACTTGTATACGTTTATATTCTGAACCCTTCTACTAAACACTTTGTCAACTAGACTCTTAAACACATTAAAACACAACATTTTAAACCTAATCTCATCAGATCACTGTGTGTGTAATCCAACCTCTTACATGTGTAATTCCACGTCATTTTTCAATGACACATGAGAAATTAAATATTAAAAAAATAGAAAAAACAAATATTTAACTTTTGGAAATTTTTAAATAGCCATGTTCTTCAACCTCCATATATGCTCACAATTTGAGCACCAAATTCATGTCAAATAGATGAAATTTTTTCTTTATTTGACTTGAAATTTCAACTAGAAGTTCATAAACACAAATCCTACTAGCCACAATCATAAATTTGAATTAATTTTACAAATTCATAAGACCCATTTGTTGTTCTTCAAGTTTTTTCAAACTTATCAATGGAGTTTTCAACTTTTTCAATACCCACCATCACTCTTTACGTTAATTGATATCATACCTTTTCTTTAAATTCAACACAAATAATGATTTCAACTTTTAAAATAAAAAACACTAAATAATTAGATAAAGGGGGCTGGGGAAAAAAAATTAGGAGCGGGGTTTGATTTGTTGCAAAGAGGAGAGTGGGTTGAAGAAGAAGAAGAAAAAAAAGTATATGACGGGTGATTTGGAAAAAAAATAAAATGGATGTGGTGGGTTATTTTGTTGAAGAAGAAGAGAAGAAAGTTTAAGGTTATTGGTGGGAAGAGTGGTGGAGAAGAAAAGAAATTGGTGTGGGGGTGGGGTGGGAGAGGGTTAATGAAGAAATATTTTTTTTTAATTAAAAAAATATTATTTTCCAAAAAAAATTAATGTTTTAAAATAGGAAATAGTGTATTGACGCGTTTGGAAGCGAGTGCATTTACACATTTTTCCAACTCAGCAATATTTATGTCACATAGGTTTGGTCAATGGTCAGCGGGTTTCGAATATTGCATTTTAATAAGTTTAAGGGTCCAGTTGATAAAGTATAAAGTAAGAGGGTTCAGAATACAAACTCATACAAGTATAAGAGTCTATTAAACCATTTTGTCTTTATTTATTAAAGCAAAAAATATTTAGAGCATTTATAATAAATTTTACGAGAAAATAAGTGAAAGAAATAAATTTGACTATCAAAATAATGAATTCAAATTAGTCGATGAATAAAAATAGTCAAAAGAAAAAAAATGTGTGAGAAGGATCAATATAGCTTAATATGAATTATCTCATTTTTAATAAAAAAATTAAAAATTATTTCTTTCACGGTAAAGTATATATAAGCTCTAAATAAAAAAATTGTGAAATATTATACGTGAATATTTTTATTTGACATTTTAGCCGCAAAAGGACGAGGAAAGAAGAGAGAGAAAACAGTTGCATACGAATAAGACATAAAACGCATTCGTGGAATGCGATTTATGAAGAACATCAATACATGTGTTTTGCACCTTCTCCGTTACCTATATTAGATTTTTATTATTATTTTATTGTAATCTAGTTTTTATTAAAACTTATTTATAATTAATTTTAAATATCTTATATGTGTTTTTATTAAAACTTATTTATAATGTATTTATGAAAGCAAAATCGTTCAAGACTAGAACATTTATCTTATTGGTGTTATGTGTATGAGTGTCGGTGACAATTCTTGGTGGTCACTATTTTCTTTACCAATATTAATACTCTTATTATAATAATTACTAGGGGTGGTCACTGCTTAGATAAAAACCGAAAAATATACCTTAATATGAATTATCTTTTTTATAAAAAAAAAAAAAAAAAAAAAAAAAAATTCACTGTAAAGTATATATAAGCCCTAAATAACAAAATTACGAAATATTATAAGTAAATATTTTTATTTCACATTTTAACTGCGGAAGGAAGAGAAAAGAAGAGAGAGAAAACAATTGCATCCGAATAAGGCATAAAAAGCATTCATGGAAAGCGATTTATGAAGAACATCAGTAGTGGAATTTTGCACCTTCTCCTTTACCAATATTAATACTCTTATAATAATAATAATAATAATAATAATAATAATAATAATAATAATAATAATAATAATAATAATAATAATAATAATAATAATAATAATAATAATAATAATAATAATAATAAGGGGTTGTCACGTTTTAGATGAAAAATTGATTCAAATTGAAAAATTGAACCAAATCGATTAAATAAATTGATTTTATTTGTGTTTTATTTGGTTTGATTTTAGATGTTTAAAAATAAATAGTATTTGGTTTGAGTCTGATTTTGTTTAGATAATCGAAGAAACAATCAAACCGAACTGACAAATATATATATATGAGTTTGAGTGTGGCATATTGATATTAGCAACAAGAGTATGATATCTCCTCAACTTTTAGAGTTGATATAACCCTCGTTACAAAAGTGGCTCAATATATCCTTACTGTTACAAAAAAATGACTCACATATACCATTATCATTACAAATGTTGCTCACATAATATATCCCTCCCGTTATAAAAGTGATTTTTTTAAAATTATTTTAAAAAATATATGTATTTGATCTTTTTCACACAAATTATTTTCTAACTTCTTTGCTATTTATTGTTTGAGTTTTTTGTTTTTATTTTATTTTTTCTTTCATTGTTTAGTGGAAGAGATATAAAAAAGTGTGAATGGAAAAAGATTAAAAGTTTGAAAAAAATAATAATTATTTTTTTGGGGCTATATTGTAATTTAGTTTTGATATCCATATAAAAAAAATATTTGGGGCATCTATAATAAATTTTACAAGAAAATAAGTGGAAGAAATAAATTTTACCATTAAAATTATAAATTCAAATTAGTCGATGAATAAAAATAGTCAAAAGAAGAAAAAAACGTGTGAGAAGGATCAATATACCCTAATATGAATTATTATTTTTTAATTAAAAAATTAAAATTATTTTCACGGTAAAGTATATATAAGCTCTAAATAACAAAATTGTGAAATATTATAAGTACATATTTTTATTTCACATTTTAGCAGCAGAAGGAAGAGAAAAGAAGAGAGAAAATAGTTGCATCCGGATAAGGCATAAAACTCATTCATTGAATGCGATTTATGAAGAACATCAATAGTGGAGTTTTGAGCATTTTCCTTTACCAATGTTAGTACTCTTATTATAATAATAATAATAATAATAATAATAACTAGGGGTGGTCATTGTTTAGATTAAAACTGATTAAGTAAATCAATTTTATTTGGGTTTGATTTGGTTTGGTTTTAGATTTTAAAAAATTTAGAATATTTGGTTTGATTTTGGTTATGTTAAGAAGAGTCGAACCGAACCGTTTTAAAAAAAATAAATATATATATATATATATTATTGTTGTTGTTGTTATTATTATTATTATTATTATTATGTACTCTTTATAGATAATGCTGGTTTCAATTTTAGAATGCAAATGGATGATGCAAAGAGTGAAGATTTTAAAATTAAATTAGAACAAAAAAAAGAACATGAAAACAAGTCAAAAATATATATTAGAAAATAAAAGAAATTTTCTTTTAATAAAAATGATAAGCTCTGCATCCAAGTGTCATTTACTGATCAATGAAGTGAACTAAGAATATAAGATATCATGTTTAAATAATAACAGAGATAAAAATACTAGATGATATCATATATCTTAACTTTACCATATATAATTTACTACTAATATTTATTGCTAGTGGACAATAGGTCATAGAATTAATTAAGATATGTGAAATGATGTGCTTAATTAATTACTAATTCCGTCCACTTTTAATTTTTATGATTATTTTTTAAAGTTAAACTATAAGAACTTTGAATAATGTATGTTTTCATCATATTGACATGCAAAAAAATTGCAATTTATAGTACTTTTCGTATAGTTTTTGAATATCTAAATTTTTTTGTTTAAAATATCAAATTAATGTAATCTAATTTAACATTAAAAATTAGTCAAATTGACTTTCAAAAATCGAAACATGACAATTAAAAATGAACAAAAGAAGTATTAAAAATGGTCAGGTAGAGTCATTTTTATAACATTCTTCATCTCATAGACATAATTATCTCAAATATTTTATCATACATTTAATTAAGAGTTTTTTAATGTACTCAATAATTTAATTATAAAACTAGCGAAGTTTATTAATTTTAATGAAGCTATGGAGTCTTGATTCAATGACAATTCAGAATAAATAATTAAGAGTCATTTGGAAGCTGATTTGGAGAATGAAAATAGGTTATACAAGTACTAATCCTATATACTCTCTCCATTTTTAATTGTCCTGTTGCACTTTTCAAAAGTCAATTTAACTAATTATCAAAGTTAAATTAGATTACAATAATTCGATATGTTAAACAAATTTAGATTTCAAAAACTATTCAAAAAATACTATAAATTGCAAGTTTTTACATATCAATATGATGAAAAAATATATCATAAAATGTTTGTCAAAGTTCTTATAGTTTGAATCTAAAAAACAAAATCATGACAATTAAAAGTGGACGAGGATAGTAATTAATATCATATTTGATAGATGGTTGGAAGGTAAGTTAGTTATTCACGTATAAAATCAATATGATATTTAATTTGTAATTTAGAATCCACATTTATATATTGTTTTATATATAAAAGATGAAATAACTAATACATAAATAACTAAATCGTAATAATACATAACTTTTTTCGTAACTAATTTTTACATTCAAAATATCTAAATAACTCTAACCAGCTAGTAAATAACCCTTCTCATTTAGAGATACCAAATTTAATTTTAGAATAAATTTATTTTATATTTAATTAAAATAAAATTACAAATTAACTTATTTCAAAATTATAATATTATTTTTAATAACTTATTTTCCAACCAAACGGCGTTGCTGTCATGAACCTGATTGGCGTAACAAATTAGGACATGTGAAACGCAGTTCCTCAAACAAACACGCCTCTGTCAAGGATCATCGTGCCACGACAGCACCGTTTCGTTTTCTTCTTCTTCTCTCCCTTTTTGGACATAAAAATGTTCATCTCTCTGCAAAGCTAAAAAAATATACTAGCAGTGTTTGGTGTGTCAAAGAAATGGAGTGCAGCAGCAGAAGTTCCAATTTTCCTTCTGATTTGGAGTACCAAACAGGATTTGGGAATCATTTCTCATCTGAAGCTATAGTTGGAGCTCTACCTCAAGGTCAAAATAGTCCTCTTATTTGCCCCTTTGGCCTTTATGCTGAGCAGATCTCTGGCACCTCTTTTACTTCCCCTCGCAAACTTAATCAACGCAGGTACATACCTTCATTTGCTTACTTACCTGATATAACAAGTAAGTGACTGTAACTAAGTCTGTTGGAGAATCCGCCTAATCATCTTCTTTTATCATCTTGTTTGCTAATTCTGAATTAGGCATATTGTTCAAAGTCATCGCAGCTTAATTAGTTAGGCATTTGGATAATATAATCTTTGGTGCAAGGGATAAAGAATAAATAGTCCTGGCATAAACAAAAAATAGTCCGGGATAAGAGTTTGGTGTCTTGTTTGGTTGCCATGTTTGGATAACTTATCCCATCATTTTCCCACCATTTATACCATAGTGATGGGATAAGTTATCGCATGTATATGGTGGGATAAGTTATTCCAGGATAATTAATCGGGAATAACTTGTTCCCAACCAAACGACATATTAGGAAGTGTTTTGGTTGGATGTGAAATTCATAAGTTTTTTGATATTTTGTAAATATTTCAGATAATGAAACTGATTGCCTAACTTCAGTGACTTTGGCCATTTCCAGAAATGAACAGTTTTCACTCTTCCATATAAAAATGTGTTAGCTAATTAAAATGAGAATTTTTCATTCTTTTGTTAATGGATTTTGAGGATTTGATTAATGATCATTTAGGATGGAGGTATAATTGATGGATAGGTTGGTTATGTTACTGAAGGAATCTTTTGTTTGTGCAGTTGGCTATATCGTATTAAGCCATCGGTTACACATGAACCATTTAGACCAAGAATGCCAAGACATGAAAAGCTTGTGAGTGAATTCAACCAGTCAAACAGTTCTGCTACACCAACTCAACTAAGGTGGAAGCCTGTCGAGATCCCAGAAACACCGACTGATTTCATTGATGGTTTGTATACTATATGTGGGGCTGGCAGCTCATATCTCCGACATGGTTTTGCAATTCACATGTAATTGGTATTTCAAACTTGCTCTAGTATTGTCGTCACCACGTCCTTCTGATGGAGTTCGGGATATTGTTGTTACTTTCTTGTTTATGTTTTGTTCTTGTTAAATTATAATTAGGATTGAGATTTGTTATGCTTTGGATATAAACATTGGCTTCAAATTCTGTTGCTATTTGCTTTCAAGCTGAGAGTATATCGTATCTCCTTAACATCATGGACTATAATTCTGCTAAAATGAATTTCTCTTGTGAGACAATGATGTGTATTGAATATCAACTCAGCACAACACCTATTACAAAGTTCAGTAGATCAAGTGATAATGTGTGTTTTGTGGAAAATGCAGGTATACTGCCAACAAATCAATGGAGAACTCTGCCTTCTGCAATGCTGATGGTGACTTTCTGATTGTTCCTCAAAAAGGAAGTAAGTGTCAATCATTCAGGCGTCATCTGTCTGTTCATATTCAGCGTCAAATATTTTGACATGTGCTTTGAAACTCTTTCTTACTCTCTGTTTGTACTGTAGGGCTGTGGATTACTACTGAATGCGGAAGATTGCAGGTATGTCCTGGTGAAATTGTGATTTTGCCTCAAGGATATCGATTTGCTGTTGACCTTCCAGATGGACCTTCACGTGGTTATGTCGCTGAAACTTTTGGAACTCATCTTCAACTTCCTGATCTGGGGCCAATAGGTGCTTTAGAAAGTGGAAAACTACTTGCTATTTAAACAACTGATGTTATTTGCTGATAATATGCATTTGAATATGTATTTAGGTGCAAATGGTCTGGCTGCTCCGAGGGATTTTCTTGTTCCTGTTGCCTGGTATGAAGATGGCTCCCGTCCAGGTTACACTATTGTGCAGAAGTATGGAGGTGAACTCTTCACTGCAAAGCAGGACTTCTCTCCTTTTAATGTGGTCGCTTGGCATGGCAATTATGTTCCTTATAAGGCGGGTATCTCTCTATATTTCAATCTCTCATAATATGAGTGCCTTGTGCACATTTTATCCAATTTACTTTGCTACATGGAAACTCGATGCTGTTTGTCTCCTTAGTCCCTGACGTAATATATTTCCTCAATTTGCAGTATGATTTAAGCAAGTTCTGCCCTTACAATACAGTATTGATGGACCACAGTGATCCTTCAATTAACACAGGTTGGTTAGGTTTAAATATCAGCATTTCATCTATTAATTGTCATCAATCTGTGTGAATTTTGTTTTTTTTTATTGTCGGTGTCGCTATTTACAATTGCTCTAGTTTCTTAAATCAATGCAGTTTTGACAGCACCAACAGATAAACCTGGTGTGGCGTTGCTTGACTTTGTCATTTTCCCTCCCCGGTGGTTGGTTGCTGAACACACCTTCCGTCCTCCATATTATCATCGCAATTGTATGAGTGAATTTATGGGTCTAATCAATGGGGGATACGAGGTTGTTTATCTCGCTCTTGCATGAAGTCAATGTCAATTCTGGGGTTATTTCATACAATTTTTAACGCGGTTAGGCTTGTTTCAGGCAAAAGCTGATGGTTTTCATCCTGGCGGGGCAAGCCTTCACAGCTGCATGACTCCTCATGGCCCTGATACCAAAACATATGAGGTACAAGTACTGCTCTATTCCTCCCTTCTCTATGGTCATGTGTCTTTCCCCTTCCCACATATGCGGCTTTATTTATAAGGAAATTTGTGCCTTTTAGTCCCTCAAATGTCAACAAAATTCTGATGATAGAGCACATTTAATCATAAGTAATATGTGCCCTTTTGATCCTCCACTTCCGAATCTTCACAAATTTAACGATTTCTTAAGTGCTAAACTATTTAATTGTTGATATGTTATCTTAAATTTGTATTGTTACTCCACATTTGAGGGTAAAATTCTAAAAAAAAGTATTGACAGGCAACCATTGCACTTGGAAATGAAGCTGGTCCACATAGAATAGCTGATACCATGGCTTTTATGTTTGAGTCTTGCCTAATACCCCGAGTCTGTCCGTGGGCACTTGAATCTCCGTTTATGGATCACGATTATTACCAATGCTGGATTGGCTTGAAGTCTCACTTCTCAGGACTATCTATGAACGAAGACAACGTTGATTTGCAGAAAGGAAAACCTATAGAAAGGTGAAATGCTCATTGTTCAGCTAGCTCCTGTAGTTCCTCTTAAAGTGACTTGGCTTGTACATAAGGAGTCACGGGCATGTAAAACATAAAATAAACCCTATGTTAGTATCAGATTGAAAGATTAGGGAGACGATCCAAGCGCGGATACAGTGGTAAGATGAAACCAATGTTCTATGAAATTACGACGTAAGTAGAAATGTGTTACCGTGATGATGTTGTAGAGTTGTAGTTTATGGTGTATTGTATGTATATATATAAAGATGGAACTATCATGGAATACTTGTTGCAATTACAAGAGCAATGAATTATGATTTATGTGGCAATAGCTTACTCTTACTACTATTTAGTCAATGTTTGATATTAAGGGTGTGTTTTCAATATTATTATGTTTGGTTGGATCACAGGTTTTAAAAAATATTTTTTAATTGATTCATTTTCCTCAAATTTAAGGAAAATGATTTTCCTAAAGTGGATAATATTTTTCAAAACTCTGTTTCAACCTCACCACCAGGAAATCCTTATAGCTCAATTGGTTGACGGTCTAAACTCATACCTTATTGGTAAGTTTTTTTTTTTTAATTTATTGATAAATGTTTGATTCCCCATATTGTAAGCCCCTCTATTTCCACTTCCCTGCCCCATTTTAAAATAAAATAAAATAAAAACACTGCACTACGACCTAGAAATGGGACCCAACTCCCAACCCTGATTCGACCCCAATTTGGAAACCAACTCCTAACACCGATCTATGACTTGACCTTGATGTCACCTCGTCTCTCGCCCCAATCCCAATTTGAAACTTGGAACCTGATTTTGAATTACAACTCTAACCTTAACCTAGTACCCAACTAGTAAATTGGATCCCAACTTCCAAAGTTGACCCAAGATCCGACTTCCAACATCGACTCAGGTTGGAGTGCACTGATGGGAGTGCTTCACCCTTAACTAGAGCTCTCGGGTTCGAGCCTTGGATATGGAGAAAATCCTATTGGGAACGCCACCCCCGAATGGGCCCTGCAAAGCGCGATCCGGATTTAGTCGGAGCTCTAATGTGGGCTCCGAACACCGGGTGGGAAACCAAAAAAAAAAAAAAACACCAATTCTAACTTAAGACTGTACTCTTGACACCAACTCAGTACTCGATCCTTGTAAGGGAAGTGAGTCAGTGACTCCTAACCCCGATTTATGACTCAACATATGCCAACACCCAACTCTCGACCACGATCCCGACCTGGGACATACTCTGATCTCGAATTGAGACCTGACCCAAGACCTAACTCTTGTTCTAGATTGTAACTTACAATAAATATAATCTTAAAAATAAAAAAACAAACATAATACTAAGATCTAAATGATTAAAGATTAGAACATTCTTTCTATTTAAATTTTGGACCCCAACATTTTATTTAAATTTCAAATAATACTCTTTTTTCCCGTCAACTTAAATATTGGTCCAAACATGTATTTTCAGTACCAAAGACCGAAACTCCCGCATTTCTCATGCGAAAAACAAGTACGTAAAATCCATTTTCAGAAAAGCTCCAAAACTTTCCTACCGACCAACTCCGATGGCATCTATGGCCTTTACTAATATTTTATTAAAACAAATAATGATTCAAATGAATAAATAATTAGTGACCGACTCCAATTTTCACTCTCAAAACAGTAAGATCTCTTCATAATCATGTTTTTGTAATTATTTTAGCACCATAATTACGAAAAATGTCTCTCAAAGTTTTTTTTCTCACTTTCATCATCCTACTGGTATTATCCGGCGCCGTTAACGGCCGCCGCTTCATCAGTGACTCCGGTGGACTAATTTCAGATGGTGTTCACAGTGAGATCGGTCGGGATTTGGAAATTCTCCGGCTGGATCGGGATTTCGCCGGCGGTGAGGAAGAGAGTTGTGAACAGAGTTATGGATTTATGCCTTGTACTAAAACTGCTCTCGGAAATGTTTTTCTCATTTTGGTTTATGGTTACCTTATGTTCCTTGGTGCTACGTATCTCTCTTCGGGTAGTGAACTGTTGCTTGAGATTTTAGGGCCTGGTATTATTGGTGGACTTTTTCTTCCTGTGCTTGGTGCTCTTCCGGATGCTATGCTTATTCTCGGTACGATTATTATAATAGTTCTCTGATTTTGGTTCACTGATTGATTAATTTGTTTTACCTGTTAGTAATTGTAGTATCATCCTAACCATGTCTCGAAGCCTGCATGCTGGATTTTGGGAGATACTAGTTTAAAACCTTATGAATATGATCCTTTGATCTTGAAGGGAAACAAATGATGTGAGTAGGAATCAATTCTCACTTGTTTTCAAGATCTAATATGTCGATTGAACTAATTGAAGGATTAGGGGATTGATGCAATCTTAGTTGATTAAGAAATAGTGTTTTACTACGAGTAAATTTCACTTTGTGTGGTCAGTATAATGTGTTGAGAGTCATGAGATCTGAGCTTCAAATTCCAGTAGAGCAGTTTATGGAATTAGTAGAGGTGCCCGAGAGCTTACGTGGTATCTATTGCGGGTGGGAGGTGACAGATATCCTATGGAATTAGTGAGGTGGGCGAAAGTTGGCCATGATACCATGGTTATTAAAAAACAATAAATAAATAAATTTCTCTTTGTCCCCTAGATTGCAGCATCTAATCCATGACTTCAGTCTAGTAGCTAGTAGTAAGAGCGAAGCTTGTGATGTGTGGGTTAGGGGCACATCCTAGGTTTGAACCTTTCTGCGTACAAGGGCCTGGTATTAAGTAGAGAAGAGTAGAGGGGGCCCCATTATCCACGCTTCGAACCGTGCGCTATGGCCCTCGTGAGTTTCTCGGTTTTTAAGAAAAAATTGTTAATGTGGATGCCTACTATATCAGTCAAAGACCATATATTACAAGCCATAATGAACGTGTCCCAAGTTTCTTACTACTTTGAACTTTATTGTTTCAGTATCGGGGATATCTGGAAGTACTGCAGCTGCTCAGAGCCAGGTCTCTGTAGGAATGGGATTGCTAGCTGGGTCAACTGTGATGCTTATAACTATTATTTGGGGAACCTGTTGCATTGTTGGCAAGTGCGATATACAAAATTCTGTTGCTGTAGACATGAAAGACACTAGAGGATTCAGCTTGACGGGTTTGCATCTCAACTCTTAGAATATGTATACAGAAACGTATACAAGCTCCTTCTTGTTCTTTACTACTTTTGTCTTTCCCGAAATATGTTGCTATAGATCCTTTTCAGCTTTATTTCACCCTCTGCCCTTGTTTGGACTAAATATGCTCTAGTCTTTGAAATCATTGGGCCACCAGGAGGATTTTGTGTACTTGTGCAAGTGATATTCCTGCTAGTATATGGCCAGATTTTGTGTATCAAGATGCTTCTACTCAATGAGTGGCTGTCAATGTAGGTTCTGGTGTTAGTACTGACATCTGGACAAGCCATGCTGCAACGATAATGGCAGCGTCTGTAACACCATTTCTTGTTGTCCAATTGCCACAGCTCCTCCATTCAACTTCAGGAAGACATTTATCTGTCTTGATTGGTCTTATCATTTCACTTTCACTGCTTGTTTCTTATTGCGTCTATCAGGTACTGTGACATTGCCCATGTGTTTTTTTCTTTTATTCACTGTGGGTAATCTAATTTTCTTTCAAACTGCAATGACGTATCTGCAGAGATTTGCATTGACAACACTCTTTGGAGATAAATATCAATTTTTACAGTTTCTAGCTGAATTTTCAAATAGGCAATAACAACATTGCCTATGATTAACCGGGCTTTAAATAGTTTTTATCCCCACATATGCTGGATAATGGACTTTCCACATAACCGCCTGAGTTCAAATTGAACTTGTATCTGAAGACAACCTGATGACTCCTGTATACCTCTTCCTCTTTCAACAAGATGAAACAAATAAATATAAATCTTTGTCATTCTTTATACTAGGCTGGTTAATAAATTCACCTTTTTAGTGTTTGAGATCACGAGGCCTGTTTCTTATCTTCTATAATGAAGTCGTTCTGAACTTCTAACTTATAATGCAGGTCTTTCAGCCTTGGATACAGAGTAGACGTCTTGCTTATGTAAAACATAAGCATGTTATATCAGGAGTTTTGAAACAGTTAAGAATGCGTGCATTGGGGAGGCTTTGCACAGACCAGGGAGCACCAAATATAGAAGTTTTAGAAAAGTAAGTTTGAAATGATTTCTGCACAGTTTTAATCACTTTTAGAATCTTGATCAATATGATGAAGGATTGCATGACAGGCTATTCAAGGCAATTGATGAAAATGAGGATGGGTATCTTTCCCGCGCTGAATTAAAAGCTCTGGTAGTAGGAATCCGTTTGGAGGAGATAAACTTACATGAGAATGATGCTATAGAAAAACTGATGAAAGACTTCGATACTTCACATGATCATCGAATTGAAATGTCCGAGTTCATTGCTGGAGTTACAAAATGGCTTACTGAGGCCAGGGGTTCCGAGGCTTCTTCTCCTGAAGCTGGTCCTGATACAATGAAGTACCTCGATGACTTGCATGAGGTTTGTTTGAGTGTTGTGACCTTTTCTAGATAGTTCATTGTCGTGACGATAGTGATAAAATATAAACGTGCTTGCAGCAAACAAGGAGAGAACACCATTTCTTAGGGGATCAAAGTGACGAAAGTGTTGAGACTGTTGAGAATCCTCGATCAACTGTAATTAAGGCTGTTCTACTGCTGTTGCTGGGTACTGTCATTGCCGCCGTGTTTGCTGATCCTCTGGTTGATGCTGTCAATAATTTCTCTAGTGCCACAAGCATTCCTTCTTTCTTCATCTCATTCATTGCTCTGCCACTGGCGACCAACTCCAGTGAGGCGGTGTCAGCTATTATCTTTGCTAGCCGGAAAAAGTTGAGGTCTGCGTCATTAACATTTTCTGAGGTTTGTTTTCCTCTAGCTTTGTGCTTTTATGTAGTATAATTTGTGGGTTTTCTACCCCTTGCATCAATGAACCTGGAAGATCATTAATGAAAATCAAGAGGCAGACTTGATCTGAGGTTTCCCAATTGTCAAATCCCTTACGATCATTTCTGTATGCAGGATGAGATAAATGGTTGGAGGGGATTTAATGTAGGACAGTTGATCCTCAAGCTAGTTGGAATCAACTCTATTAATCCTCAATATCCATTTTGCTCCATTTTAACCTCTTTTGTTTAAACATTCAATAATTTAGATTTGAGCAGTTTGATCGCGTGTATCACTGATACAATTGCCTTTGTTTGATAACATTTGTGATGGTACCTTGCAGTTGTATGGAGCAGTGACTATGAACAATCTCCTTTGTCTATCCGTCTTCCTGGCTCTCGTCTATATCAGAGGATTGACATGGGACTTCTCGTCTGAAGTCTTGGTTATTCTAATTGTCTGTGTTGTCGTGGGGGTCTTTGCAAGCGTTCGTAGCACCTTTCCTCTTTGGACTTCCTTGCTAGCTTTTCTACTTTACCCCTTCTCTCTTGTACTTGTATATGTTCTTGACTACAAATTTGGTTGGTCTTAGACGACTCTTTTTGTTGAACTTGTATGCGTCTTTTGAGCTACGGCACACTTAAGGCGCTGTTGGACGTGTTAGTAGAACTTCAGTAACTTGAAAACTTAAGTGATTTGGTTGTATTTATTTACTTACAATTTCCCACTGCTGTTTATTGGTTACAGGTTTTGACTGTTCTCTCTAGTCAATCATATCATTATTGTTGAGCAGACTGCTTCTGCGTTTCCATATATCTCTTATGCAGTTTTTATGTACTTTTCTGCTACGCACACTTGTTTTTTACCCCTCTCAAGGAGGAGTTTCCATCTTTTTGCTCCCTTGGACTCAGACTCACAATTTTCGAGGTTGAAGTGAGGAGTGCTTACGTCCTGTTTTGCATACTTCTTCCAAAACGGTTAAATCGCTGGTACTCCACCAAAACTTGACTTCCACTCATACACCTAGTTTTTTTTAATTTTAATTTTATAATGTTATATACTGTGTTAAGATGGAATATGTGGGTGTAATATGAACTATGTAGATGTAGTTATTTTTATTAAATTGTATATTTTTGTAAAAATTCCAAGTTAATAATAGATAGGTCATTAACCTGATAAAAGTTATCTGAATTGTACTAGGCTAGAATAGAATGGACAAAACAATGGGTCATTGTCCAAACCACCTAATTTTTTCTAATTTTTAATTTATTTCCTTGATTTTTATAACAGTTTAATCACCTAAGTAATCTTTTTGTTTATGGTTGTACATAATATACATCTAATGAAAAAAAGTCCTTTTAAAATATTTCAACAAAATTTCTCATAGGTCATTAGAATGATATATCAGCCCAACCTTGGATGGATTGCATTGGCAGATCAAATGGACCGAGTTAATAAATGAACAAGTCATTAGCTCACCAAACTTGAGTAAGTCATATTTTTATGGGTTAATTTTGCTACATGTGACCTGTAGGCAAGGCTCAATCATTTAGGCACCTAATTTTCTGCCTATTCTAAACAGACATAGACACAGTAAGTTCATAACATAATTTGTTCAATACTTGATTTAAACAAGTTACTACAGCCAGAATTCTCAACATTTCACTTGCCTTATGGAACTGAAGACATGTGAAAATATATAGCCAAAAGAATCTAACTCGCCACACATAAGAGAGTAACAGTTTACAGAAGTTTAAGAACTAAGAACCAATGGTAACAGAAAGACCTGAATCCAGACATCCTAGTTGAAAAATCCAATCAAAATCTCACTCGTCATCTCATCATGGACCCGGAGGTTAATTTAACCCTCTCTTGTATGAGGCATATTTTTCATGCTCTGACTTACATGTGAGGCTCAACTACAAATGGTAAAGATATTCATCAGAAGGAACGTTGTTCTACCACAGAGTGGAATGAAAGCCCTGCAGAAACAAACATCTTAGGACTTGAACTAGCCATCTCACGAAGAGATACACAGAAATTCTCCCGGAAGAAGCACAACCAAGTGTAATGACTAACTTCTACAGCTTCAGATTGAGATCAACATTTCCTCCTACTTCAACGTGGCAATTGCGTTTGTTTGTTCCTTCTTGGCTGATTTGTACCTTGGCAGTTGGGAAGAATCCATAGATGGATTCTTGAACTGATTTGCTTAGGGCTGAGCTTGTTGTAGCAGGTTCTTCAGCAACTCCCTGTGGATTTAACAAAGGCAAGAAGATCGTTACACCAAATTCGGGATACCAATAGATAAAGGCATCAGAACATAAAAATGGTAGACCTTTTGTTCTCACCTGACAAGGCACTGATTCCAACGTAAATCTCTCTCGACTCTGAAGGTTTGAATTAGATGAATGCTGATATGGAGAAGCAGCTGTAGGAGGAGCCAACGTGAGAAAATCTCCATTGAGAGCTTTATTTTGTCTGACAACATCCCTTGGTTTGGACTCGGATAGAGTCCTTGATCCTGAAGGAGCTTCTCTGGAGAAAAGTGCCAAAAAAAGTCTAAGCAGGTATTTTAAGCACTACAACTATGAAATGATCATTCAAGATATCAAACCTTTTGAGCAGATTTCCTGATTCTAAACTGGCTGCACATTCATTGCTGCAGGAAGCTGATTCAGGTGATCTCGATGCAAGGTTAACATAGGCTGGAGGAAATTTGCAGTGAAATGTAGGGACTGGTGGAAACTCTGGAGTGAAGGGGTATGGTCTCTTCATGCCAACCATCTACAAATACATCATCAGTAATCAAAGTTGTAGCCGTCAACCAAAAAACTTAAAGTAAAACAATCTTCTTCTTTTTTTGATAAGCCAAGGTTTCCTGAGCAGCTTACGCGCACCTCGACTGATTCCACGGGAAACCTGCCACCTCTCACTAGCAACAGGTATCAGGCAATTTTGTCCACCAAGGGTAGGGCATATGGGAAGAAATCACCTAGTGTTTTTTGTCTCTGTTGAGATTTGCATCTAAAACCTCATGGTTCTCAACCTACTTCATTGACCACTAGGTGACACCCTTGAGTTCAAAGATAAACCATCTAGATACCTAGTTTTGGGTCTTTAGTTGTGAGTTCCACTTTGACGCACTGAAATAATGGTTGGAGACATGTTATCTCACATTTGTGAATTGTGATTGTGACATGTCTCTTGGTTTTTAAATCATTATCCTCGGATAGCTTGTTTAGATGAAAGAACACGAACTGTTTGAGCAAAAAAGGGGCAACTATGGAGCTATCCTACATTTTGTGGGGAGTGGAGGGTGTAACCTGAGCTGAGTGAGCATCTCTTCTGGCTTTTAAGATGCTCTTTTCATCAAGTATCTGAATATTAGTTAAGGTCACAAAGAGAAGTTCCTTTACCTTTTTTTGGCAGTAGAAGTTGTGTACTAAAGTTTTCTACTATCAAGTTCGAAGAAAAAAGATGTTCAACACATTGGATGTAAATGACATGTCTCCATCTTTATAATTCAAAGAACTTTTCACGTAATGGTTCTGTACAAACTAAGATCCTCACTAGAATCAATAGGATATCCAGGTAAACTGTGTTTCAGCCTTTTGACAGAAGAGAGCATTATGAAAATTGATTTCTATTTAATAGTGACTAACAGGAAGAATAAAAGAAATTACCTTCACATCTTCAGGCCACAGAGGTAAATAATTACACGAATAATAATTTTGGTTTGAAGGGGGCTCCATCTGATAATTTAGTACAGATGATGATGAAATCCCTGATGAGATATTCATCTGCAATTACCACAAAGTGATTTAATCAGAGCATTTCAAACACATCAAAACAAAATTCTAGACTTGACAATCCAACGATGATACATAACATTGCAACTAAATTAATAAACTTGCTTACCATTGATGAAGAACAAGAAGGTTGCTGATATTGTTGTGATCTTTGCAACACACTGGGTAGAGGTAAAATGGGGTTATGCAGTTCATTCGGCAAATCTACATTAGCCCCGAAAACAACGCCATGGCGATTTCCCTGTTGGCTTTCTCTTTCAGGACTATACTCACAACTCCACAATTTAGGACATTTATCACTCCCTGAACCTGAAACAGACGACCAACTTAACTCCCCTCCACCCATGTTCATTGGTTTTGATGATTGTAAAGTCTTCGGACGGAAACCATCAAGAACTAAGGCAGACAGATTTGGTCTAAAGACACTATTTTTCGAAAGCAGATCCATTGTTGATGGTGGTGGTAAAGTGATTGAACTAGGCCTAAAACTAGAACCTTCAACAGCTAAGCATTTCGACATAGTTTTGGTGGAATGAACTGAATTTGGTACCAAAACATTAGGTGTTTGAAAGTTTGCATCTTTTTCATGTTTTTTCTCCCCTTCCATTCTAATCCTTTCAAGTTGAGCAACACCAAGCCCTCTTTGTGGGATTTTTTTCTGCTTCACTTTTTTCGATGCTCTACTCGTAGCACCACCACCACTACCACTTGAACCACCACCGCCGCCACCAACACCCCCATCCCCACCACCACCACCACTACTATTACTACACTTACGGGTATGCTCCTCTATCACCATTATGTTTGTCTTTGTCTTCATAGATCAAGAAAAAAAACTATACACTACTACTTAAAAGTAAAACCTAAAGGACAAATATATATATAGACATTGAATCCATCCACCACATTATAACCATATAAATTCCTCTAAACAATACAATTAATCTTGAGGGTTTGGAAAGAAAACCCCAAATGGAAAAATTCAATGAAAATACAGAAAGAAGCCAAATTCAAGGAGAAGAAAAAAAAACCCAATTCCCCATTTGTACGTTACATGAAATCTTGTAGGTCATCAAGTCAAGATCTGCAACTTATATGGAGATAAATATAAATAAATAAATGTACACCAAAAAACCCATAATTCAGCAAACAAATCTATATAAAATTGGATCTTATTTACACAAAAATGTACAAATACAGATACAGTTAAAGCAAGCTATAAAGAGCAAAGGAAGAGTATCTGAGATATTCGGATTTTTCTCATAACCAGTTGTCTGTAAATAGATCAGATCAGTAAAAATAAGAAAAAATAATAAATTTTTTTTCAAAATTTTCAAAATGGAAATCTAAAGGAAGCTAAAAATGCGGAATTTGTGAGAGTAAGATTCAGGCAATCAAATTTATCGGCCAAAATTATCGGTCGACTCCACATTTTCCGACTCTCAAGTACTCTTCTTTCTCTTTTCCTCTAAATCTCTCATCAAATTCTCTGTTTTTTTTTTCTCTCTTACAAATAAAGACAATGCCGCGCTCTAAGCTTTTTATTACACAGTAAAAAAACTGAATTATTGTTACTCACTTTGTTTACTATCGATCTTGACTTTGACACACGTCTTAAAAGATTTGATATATAAAAGAATTAAAAAAAAAATTCAAATATGTTATTGAAATAGATTCGAATAAATGAGCCAAAATTTTAATATATTTGAATTTTTCTCAAAGTTTGATTAACATATTTGAGCCTAAATAAGTACTTTCTTTGCTTTAATTTATGCCAATTAGTTTGACTTGATATGAATTTTTTTTTAAATGAAAAAAGATTTTTGAAATTTATGTTCTAAAATAAGTTATATGTAGCTATAAATGTATATTTTAAAGTTAAATTGTTAGTACTAATTATATTTATTTATAATAGTTACTTATTATTACAAGTAATTTTATATTTCTTTGTTAAATAATTTAGTATGAATGTATGATCGTGTTAAAATATTATACTATTATCAACTCACAAAGATTTTTTCTTTCGTAAAACTTGTTGTGTTTCTTTCTTATACGGTGTTTCAAAAAATCACCATTATGAAATCTCATTCAATGCATATATATTTAAAAAAATTCACTAGATATTTGATATCTATATTAAAGTATATGATTAAATTTGAATTCATGCATTATAAATTTATTTTTAAAGACGATGCTACTAATAAGATTTTTTCATTCATCACAGCCAGCAAATACTCTCTCTATTGTGTATTATACACCGTGCGTAAAGCAAAAATATTATACGATCTTTAATAAAAGATCTTAATGTACAAGATTTGTTCAATATAAATAGTAATAAATACTTGGAAAGATTCTTAACAAATATTCTCCCTGCTCATTTTAATTTCCCACTTCAGCCAAAAAGAAAAATTGATCTAAAATATTTGTCATTTAGAAAATTAATAAAGTATTCTCCTTATTTCATTTTATATGTGGTATAGTATGTTTGTCCAAATTTCGGAAAAATCAAAATTATTTGAGGTTTTAATTCAGAAATTATACGTGTTTTTGAGTAGAAGTAGGAATAATTTTATTATTGTTTGAAGAGACGCTATAAATTTCTGCTTCACACAAAAAGTAAAAGAAGATTTTTTTCTTCGTGATAAAATATCCTTACTAGAAATTTTTATTTTTCCAAATTATTAATCTTTATACATATTTCAAAAAGTGTATACAACACTCTTCTCTTATTTCCCTTTTGATTTGACTATATTGGTATTGATTAACAATCTTAATATATACTTTCATCTTATGTTATAAATTTTAACTAAATAAAAACAAAAATTTAATTAGAGTCTTTTATATAATAAAATTATTTCTTTATTTTGTTAATACTAATTGTAAAATGAACCACAAAATTCTATAATCTTTTTTTGTAATTTGACAATCAAAAGTATTTTGGTGAACAAATTGGTCAGCCACTATTTGTTTACCAAATACTAAAAGTAATAGTACTAAAATAAATTGATAATATGAACGGCTTCTCTCCAAAGTACTTTTGGAAAGCTAATTTAACCAACAAATAATATTTTTCAAAATAAGTAGTTTTTAAAAGTTTGACCAAAATAGCTTGACTAACATCGTATTTACGAAAATATATAAGGTTTTTTAATTATGTGATCTTACACTAAAATTATGCATAATGTATTGAAATGTCATTTATATCTTATGGTATTAAATGTGTATATTGGAATTTTGTACTTAATACAATGCTTGATACACTTTTCACATTTATTGAATGCTCCTCCACAATATTTTTCTTCAACAATTGGAATATTGTGCTAGGTTTCCATGTATGGATACTTTCCAAGCTATACCATATTATTCAATTATAATATCTATTCTACTTAATTAACTTTAATTTGTGCAAAGATTAATTACTTGTTTTGACTAAAAGATTGTAAGGATATTTTGTATGTGAACAACCATTTAATTATATCCTCTTTAGTCCATATGAGATGGATTTGTTGAAGCAATTTATTAAAGCCCATCCCAAGTTGTTTAGCAATTTTGAGCAAAGATTACATTGTAGAAAACTTTCTATATATGGAAATAATGCATTCTCTTGTGGATTCTTTCAAAACCCAAAACCAACTACTTTGGGCTTCCCTTTTTCTCTATTTACATAAAATACAAAGTAACCAAAAGGACATCAAATCCAAGTGAGGTAAAGGGTATATAAAAGGGGTGAAACGAAAATTGAGAGGTGAAGGGTTTGTCTGACCCCATAGAGTCATCAAGTGGGTCCTATCTTCGTCAGATATTTCGAGTTTGAACTCTGAAAATAAAAATATGTTTACTCTCCTTAATAAATTTATCCAATATGGTACAAAATTAGTCAGACAGTATGTTTCATGTACCGAATATCAAAAAAAAATATTTCAGAAATATTCGACAATAAAAAATATTTACAACTGATTAGCCTAACAATCTTATTTACAAGTGACTAACCTAACAATTTAATCATTGTTTTTTTTTTAGTGTGTGTGGGTGAAATTCATTGAAAAATTGATAACCTTCTATTAGACTATATACAAAATTTGAGGAAGACTGAAGTTGATTTGAATTGATATGAAAAATATCATTGTATATTATGTACATAACAATAAACAAATACCACTAATATATTTGATATACACGAGATACACAAATATACATGGATGATATATAAAAAGAACGCTTCAATTCGTCTTTTAATGCATCAACTCAAAATTTTGACTAGAAAATCTCAAATCAACCCCAAATGGGTTCAAATTTTTTGTACAAGCTTCATATAGACACCCGTTTCAAATTATAACACTTGTACAATTTCGATTTTTTAAATATGAGAGGTTCAAGCTCAACAATATCGGATTTCAAAATCTTCTTCTTCTAAATTCATTGAGTTCAGTAGGTTTTCGATAGTATTTCAGCAACTAAAAGCAATAGTGATAATGATGGTGGTACTATCTGATGGAAAAATAGCGAACAACTATGTAAAAGGTAAAAAACCAAAATTGATACTATAATAATTTGGTTTGATTGACACAAAAAATGTAATTTTTCTCATAAGGAAAAAAATACCAAAAAATAGAGTCATGAAGATCTTTATTGTGATATACCATTGGATTTTGGCTTTCAAAATGGGCCACCTTAGGCTCAACAAACTATCTATGAGTAAAAGGAAACAAAACAAAAAAGTGTGTGTGGAAGAGGGGCCAATACAAACAAGAAGCCACATTCAATGGGCCCCATTTAATGACACATGACCATCTGTTTTGGTATTTATGGTGTGAAGATTTTGTTAGATATGCAATATATTGCATCTATGCACAAGATTCTCTATTTACTACCTATACAATATTCCCATACTTATGTCCTTATTCTACTTTTTATAATTAAATTATTGAGACTTTGATAACCACACTTTGTTTCGATTTATTTGTGTTATTTTTCATTTTAATTTGTTTAAAAATTAATATTTCTTTTATCTTTTTTACAGTATTTTTTATACTAATTTCTTTCTACATGATATGTTTAAGAGTCTGTTTTGGGTAAATTAAAAAAAAAACATTTATAAGTACTTAATTTTATGCTAAATAGATAAAAATAAATCAAATCCATAAGTCAAACCAAACAGACTCTAAGATCATAAGATTAAAAGGTTTTTTTTAATACATTCTACGTATTTTTAGTTTATGAATGCATAATTCAGAAATTCTTTTTACTTTTTTAAACTCTAACTATATTAAATTAATACCAGACAAATAAATTGAAATAGTGAGAGTATTAACAAACTTATTTTCTTCATCTTTGGTAGTGCTTAGAATATTTTCAAGGAAGGTTAGTTTTTTTTATTTTTTTAAAAAAATAACTAGAAAGAAATTTAGTTGGATATGACATAACAACAAGTCAACAACTATAAAATGTTAGCAACTGGCTAGGGTAGTAATTACCAAGATTAGATCTAATTATTTTTCTAATATTTTTGAATTGACATGAATTAACCTTTCTTGTTGTATGATCTTCTTCGAAAAGAATGATACAATTAAAATAATAAGTTTAATAATCTCTTTCGATAGATATATTTTAGTCCAAACACTAATATTCACTTGTGCTATCAATAGAGTTACCGAAATCCTTTTTTGGCAGAAAAAAGTGAATCAATACAATTTCTAAAATTTTAAAATCAAATAGCGAAAATACGACCTTTTATTCTATAATAACAATTGACAGCTAAGTCGTCTAGATTAATTTTTGTAATAACTAGCTATTGTATTCTCACATTTCGAAGAACACCAATCACAGTTACCACATGTTTTGATATACCACTTTTTATTTTATGATAACAATTACTAACAGTTAAATCTAGAATCAACTTTTATAATAGCTAGCTATTGTACTCTCACATTCCGAAGAACTTGACTGATGAGATGTCAACTGCAGTTACCACGTGTTAAGAAACAAAATACACATGATAATTATTGACGTATTTTGGCTAAGATTAAAAATTGATTACCTCCATGTGTGATATTCTTAATTTTATAAAATTAATAAATTTTATGACTCTAATGAGAGCATATAAGGTCCTGTAGCTCAGTTGGTTAGAGCGTTGGTCTTATGAGCCGAAGGTCGCGGGTTCGAGCCCCGCCAGGACCAAAATATACAATTTTGTTTTTTTTTGTTACAAGTTTCGCAAGTCTTTCTTTTGGTTCACCCGCTTGCTCGAAGATGAAGGGGAAGAAAAGGATAACCGGAGGGGGCATGAAATGAACCAGGATTCAAAGTCCCGAACCGTAGTCTGGAACATTGACATACAATCTTTCTGTATTAAGGTAGCCTTTTCCGAACCCAATAGGACCAAATATACAATTTTGTTTTTTTTTGTTACAAGTTTCGCAAGTCTTTCTTTTGGTTCACCCGCTTGCTCGAAGATGAAGGGGAAGAAAAGGATAACCGGAGGGGGCATGAAATGAACCAGGATTCAAAGTCCCGAACCATAGCCTGGAACATTGACATACAATCTTTCTGTATTAAGGTAGCCTTTTCCGAACCCAATAGGACCAAATATACAATTTTGTTTTTTTTTGTTACAAGTTTCATAAGTCTTTCTTTGGTTCACCCACTTGCTCGAAGATGAAGGGAAAGAAAAGGATAACCGGAGGGGGCATGAAATGAACCAGGATTCAAAGTCCCGAACCATAGCCTGGAACATTGACATACAATCTTTCTGGATTAAGGTAGCCTTTTCCGAACACAACAGTTTTCCAATAGTTTTGGTCCAAATCATATATATATATTAAAGTTTTCATTAAATTTTAAACCTAGTTCTAGCATTTGAGATCGCTATATTAAAGTTCAGAACTTGAAAAGTTCAAATCATGAATTTGCGTCTATACTTAAATTCCGTATTATCGACATATTCAAACACCGTTACATAAACTAAGATGGATGGAGTAATAGTTGAGTGAAATTTCTTTTAATTAATTTATTTAGTGGTGTGAGGGTAAGACATTGATTTTTTGACCGAAATTGAATAGAGCAAAGCCACCAACATTGTGAATAAAATGAAGCAACCTCCTAAAAAATTGACTACTCAACTATCTAGTTGGCATGTAGTTTTTGAGTGACAAAAGTAGTACATTTTACATTTCTTTCTACTCCATATCTTTTTTTATAAAAAAAATAAAAAAAATAAAATAATATATATATATATATATATAAATAAGATCACGCAATTGAAATCTTACTAAATAACGACAAAAATAAAATAATTAATTGAAAAAAGATTCAAGAAACATATTTAAAATAAAAAATAAAATTCAATTTTTCCTGCTGTTTTGGTCCAAATCATATATATATATTAAAGTTTTCATTAAATTTTAAACCTAGTTCTAGCATTTGAGATCGCTATATTAAAGTTCAGAACTTGAAAAGTTCAAATCATGAATTTGCGTCTATACTTAAATTCCGTATTATCGACATATTCAAACACCGTTACATAAACTAAGATGGATGGAGTAATAGTTGAGTGAAATTTCTTTTAATTAATTTATTTAGTGGTGTGAGGGTAAGACATTGATTTTTTGACCGAAATTGAATAGAGCAAAGCCACCAACATTGTGAATAAAATGAAGCAACCTCCTAAAAAATTGACTACTCAACTATCTAGTTGGCATGTAGTTTTTGAGTGACAAAAGTAGTACATTTTACATTTCTTTCTACTCCATATCTTTTTTTATAAAAAAAATAAAAAAAATAAAATAATATATATATATATATATATATATATATATAAATAAATTGAAGAAAAGAAAAGATCACCTACCTCCTTTCTAATTTATTTCAATTTCACCACAAAAAAATTGAGAATTAAAAAACTTGAACTCAACCAAAGATCTTTATGATATGCTTATTATAAGTTCTGAAGTATGAAACTATATGTTATATTCTGAATTTTGATCATTCAATATTATATACTATGGGTTTTTGCTTGAAAACAATTATTGGGCTAAAGAGGAACAAAAGAAGAAAATCAAAACAGCTCAAGGTACCTACATTTCTCTCTATTCACTTCCCTGCATTTTCAAAAAAACCTAGCAAAATTGTCTCGATTTCGAGTAGTTCAAGGGTAAAATTGATTTATTTCTCCTTATTTCGGAATAATTGTTAGTAGAGAAAGTATTTTTGAACTACTTCCCTAGTTGGATGACATTTTCAAACTAGTTGGCTAATGTCGAGTGTATTTTTGCCAAAACATAATAGAAGGTTAAAATTGACCTATTTTGGATAGTTCAGAAATATTTTTACCCCCTCTCCCCTCCAGGGAAATAAAAGAATATCGATATATCATTACCAGTCTATCGTTACTATGTTAAAGAACCAAGATTTTTCACTAAGAAAAACTTACATATGAATAAATAAACATACCAAGAAATTAGCTAACAAAGGTTGTGATGGAGTGATTAGTACTCCTTCATTCTTAATCAGAGGTCTTGGGTTAGAGTCCCCCTGAGTACGGAGTCTTCAGGGAGCACTTTACCCCCAATGTAGGACTTCCCAGTGTACTATGTATACGTATCGAACAAATTTTCACAAAAATAAAAGTTAGATTGATATATTTGACATTTAATTTGCAGGTTACAAGTACTAGTACATCTGATGAGCCAAATGGAGAAGTTCAAGTTCCTAGTGCTCATTATTCAAATGGAACTTCATCTTCAAAAAAGATTACTCGTAAGACTAAATTTACTCACAACACTGCTGCCACTAAAATTCAGACTGCCTTCAGAGCTCATTTGGTAACTATTCTTTATATAATCCGTCCGTTCCAAAATAATTGTCACGTTTCATTTTATGAGAGTCATACTACATAAATTTTGATTAATAAGATGTATAGGTGCATCTTTCATAATATGCCTTTATGACATACTTCCATCCCACATAGTGCAATGTGACCCACGACTGCACGTCTAGGCCAACAGACAATGTCGTTGGGTGCTGGCCTAATGTAGTATTTTTCGTACAGTTCTTGAATATTTAATATTAATGTGAAGTGCAATTAATTGTGTAGGCAAGAAAAGCTCTACGGCGCGTTAGGGGTGCAGTGAGATTTCAAGGTGTAATTGAAGGGCTAAGTGTAAATAACCAAATAGCAGGGACTTTGAAGCAAATACATTGTTGGAGCAAAATACAATCAGAGATTAGAGCACGACGACTCAATATGGTGACTCAAGGCCACAATAAACAGAAGAAAATTCAAAATCAACAAAAACTTGAGGCTAAGCTTCACGAGCTTGAGGTAACTGTTAAAGTTATTGTCGTATGACCAAGAGTTTATAGATCCAAACTGAGGAATCAATCAACATGCAACAAACAAACAAACAAAAAATTCCAAAAAGCTAGTTCAAGACCTAAGAATTGTTCAAGTCCTTATAAAAATACCATCCATCCCTTTTTCATCTAACGTGTGACTCTTCAACACCTCATTTCACGTCTAAGACTGAACATCTGGTGCCTGAACAATTTAAACTAAGGGCCCCATCATTGTTAAACATTAATTGGGCTGGATCCCATTCTACTATGATACCATACGAAGATATAAATCTTGAGCTTAACTCCATCCCAAAAATTTTCATGTGACGTGAGGTATATCTTTGGGGTATACAATTCACATTTTGTATACTTCAACAATAAAAATAACTAAAACATATTGTTTATATACACGGAAGGTATACAACTTGCTTACGTGCCGGGTATTTTGCAAATATTTTTTTTCCTAAATAAAGTATAGAGCGTAATATTTTACTTTTGTATCTGTTAAATCCGTTTTTGAAATCATTTTTCTTAAATCGCTGGTCAATCGAAAACAACCTCTTAACATTCAGAAGGATAAAGTCTGTGTACACCTCATCCTTCTCATACTCCACTTATAAGATAATACTGATTATAATATTATTAAAGTATAAAGAATAATATTTATTAAAAGCATATTTTGCGTAAAGTTTTTTTGGTTCCTTTATTAATCATGCTTGTACTTATCAAATAGTTATATACCACCTTCATTTTGTGGGGGGGGGGGGGGACTATAATGTGTTTTATAGCTTTTTTAGAAGATTTGTGACTTGTGAGTTAAATTAAACTTAATTGTTTCATGAAAGAACACCTTATAATACTAAAGACTTGTTCAACTTCAATTTTGTCTTGCCACCTTTTGCAAAAGAATGTTCAAAATTTCAACTTAAATAATTGCCCATTTAAGGCATGAAAAGACAACAACCAACAAAATAATTAACATCCTTACAATAATTGATATTCCTATAGGCTATATCAATCACTTTCTTTTTTTTTTGAATTATGTGGCTGTTTCTATTAAGCTTACCTGGTTTCTCTTGTTTCTTTTTGGCCTACTTCTTTTTCCTTTTTCATATTATCATTGTTAATTAGGGAGATATTTGTTAAGCTATTTTTTTTTTCAACAGGCACATATATTTAATTAAGCAATATTTGAAATTCATTGGTTTGATTAATTTTAGTTTACATCCCATCAAGGGGTTATTATCAGATTTTTTTTTTGTTTTCATTGTTCAAATATTTAATTAAAGATGAAAAAATTTCAACCGTTAAATAATACATCAAATAACAACCCAACTTCAATTCATTCTATTCAAAGTTTATCCTCTTTTTAGAGTAATTTTTTCTAGGGATTAGAGAGAATCTGCAACAATCATAACTTAAATAATCAATTGTCAAATTTTTTCAGATAAATTTCATGTGTCCATAATCTAAATATTATTTAAGTTATACAAACCCTAGTCATCATATTACGATGGAAAAATTATATTTTTCACTATTTATAACGATGTATTTGTAATATATCGATAGGATTTAAGAGAAAGACAAACTAATGAAACTAATAAATTGAGTATCATCACTTATGAATAGACCTGACCCAATGTTTCTCAATTATGCTACTGAATTTTCTGTCATCTCCCACACATCCCATCAATTGATCAAAATCTTGTCTTGTTATAATAACCTCCCTTTCACTTCCCACTCCTGCATATTGTCTTGTTCACAACACAACCATACCCCCCTTGCCTGTCCCATTTATTACAACAACCAATAAGTTATCACATTCTTAGGGTGTCATCATGTGGATTGCAAGTTAAGTTTGCGTTTAATATACGATATCAGAGACGAATTCAAAATTTAGTTTAAATATGAGTTTTAAGATAAATTTAAAATAATAATAATGAAATAAGGCTCTAGCTGAATTCGGACCCAAGTCATCATGCAGGTAGTTTCTTTGGCTTGTACCAGCAATACACTTGCACTCCTATGCTCCTCATGGATACACTGTTAATTATATTCTAATTTCTATTAATTTCTCAAGATAGATATACATATATACACATGATTTTTCCTGAAGTTTAGTCATGATTTTAAAATTATGTATATTTTAGAAGTTATTTTAAATATTACTGTTGATTAGTGAACTTCTATAATTTTTTGTATATTATTGAAAAACACTTTCGAGAGAAATACACTTTAAAATATTTTTTTAAAACTTAACCAAACACTAATTGTTGCTCATAAAAACTTTTTAAATTTATTACTCAAACACAAATTGTTTCTCACCAAAAGTATTTGCATAAGCAGGTTTTAAAAATTTGGCCAAACAGACTAAAAATTCAATTCAGATCAACCGTAGAGCATTGACTCATATGATGTCTCATTAAGAAGTTAAGTAGTTGCTTTGGAGATAGTTAGTGACAAAGTCAAAAATTCCGTTAAAGAATTTTCAATGTATAATATATGTAAATTTTACTTTGACATGTGTATATAATAAATTTCCTAATGAGGAGTGTTTAACTAATCATCCTGAACTGCTTATGACTACGCCAACGTCACTTAGATGGTCACTCAATTTTAATTTAATAAATAGGTGGAATGGAGTAGTAGTGCTGAAACCATAGAAGAAATACTACAGAAATTACAACAAAGAGAAGAAGCTGCAATTAAGAGGGAGAGGGCAATGGCATATGCATTTTCTCATCAGGCAAGTTAGCTATGACCCCTTTTTAATTTGTCTATCATGATTTTCTTATCATATTTAATATATATTTTTATTAAAGAAAAATAATATGTTTATCAAAATTGATTTTTATCTTTCTAAGTCAAGAAATATAAAAATCTATTGTATTCGTCTTTTTCCTTTCTTGGCAAGACTTTTTCTTTTTCACTTAGTAAGGTCCACTATGTAGACTTTCAAATATAGAGAACTAATATTCGCGCCCGCGCGTTGCGCGGAGATTATTAAATAAAAAACAATATTTTAAATTAGATTATAACTTTTTTTTTTGTATTTTTCATTTAATTCAGTTTATTTAAAATGTTATTGTTCTGTTTTATCTGAAGGTTATCATAATATAACAAATATCAACTTCTATACATGTTTGAATAAGTGACAAATGTTTATTTATCACTCAATCAAAATGTATAATGATTTGTAGAAAAATATTTATGCTTTGTGAACTCTTTGAGAATGAATTTTATGAGGGTATTCTCTGAATTTTATATTGTCTTTCATATTATTTAAAAGATATATAGTGGATAACTGATCATCTTCTGGTTGTAGATTAATTGACTGAAACACGTTAAATTTGTCTTTCTCCTTTAGTATATTTCTCTCATGATCTATCATCATTATCTAATATTTGAGTCGTTTCTGCATGATATCTGATCATTTTGATTCCAACATTATACATGTTTCAGTGGAGAGCCAATTCGAATCAATATTTTGGACAAGCATATTATGATCTTGGCAAGGAGAGTTGGGGTTGGAGTTGGATGGAACGTTGGATCGCGGTTCGACCATGGGAGACTAGAGTTCAAACAAACCCTATTGTTCCAAAAATCTCTCACTCTCAACAAGTTGCCAAGATAACTAGTAAAGCTACAAACTTGGGACCTATGAAACTAGTTGTATCAATTAAAAATCTATCCATTTCCAATGGAAAAGAATCTACAAAAGGAAGAAAGTTGTCCATCACTACTAATGAAAATCAAGTTTCTCAAGAGACTAATATTTGATTGGCAAACTCAACTTACTTATTACTACTTGAATATCTATACTCTTTTGGTTGATTGACATGTTTATTATTAATTTGGCTTTGTATATTTTAGTGTGGTGATGGAAACTTTGTTTTATGTAATTTTTGGTTTATGCTGTTTTTATGTGACAATTCATATTGGTGATGACTCCATTATACAAGCATTACAATTTCTCAATTGTCCATTTTGATACCAACAAATGTATGACATCCCAAGCACTTGCACTATAATAATCTTAGTACTTATAATTATATTTTATTGCTATATGAAGAGAAAAATTGTCCTCCCAAAGACTATAAGAGTATAATATTTGTGTTGCTTTCATGTTGAAAAACTATTTCACTAGCTACTTGAAGCATATGATTACTGGCAAGATCAATCAAGTAGCATTTTTCACTGGGGTCAACTTTACATGGACTTGACCAACCCAAAAAGGTACGATCAAATTCAAGACGAGCACGACGATCATTTATTTATAAGGAGGCAATAAAGACCTCATGCCCATTGAGTTAATTGAATATGAGGGTTTGAGTGTCTAGTCATGGACAACACTATCACACGACATGTATGTTTATAGGGACTTATAGCCCGTTTGAATTGATTTAAAAAAAGTAGCTTTTAAGTCAAAAATAAAAAGTCAAATGACTTTTAAATCAAAAAAATAAACAGTAAGGGAAGACTTACTTTTGGTTTTTGACTTATTTTAAGTCATTTTTACCTTGCCAAATACTTCCCAACTTATTTTAAGTCATTTTTGACTTATTTTAAATTATTTTTTATATTTGACGAACACTTTCAGAAGTCAAAAACTGACTTAAAAGTAGGTTTGACCAACTTTTAAGTCAATCCAAACAGGCTCTAAATTTATCCGAATAGCCAATAGGTAGTTTAAATTTTTTACATAATATAACGATAGTTTGAGACTTTTATAGCAGATATACACAAATACAGTTAGACAGAGATAATATATATGCAGATAATGTATTTCTTTATTGTTACGCACACATATACAATGTATTCTACTATAAAAATATTATATACATATTAATACAATGCACATTTTACTATTATTATGCACGTACATATAATGTATTTCACTTGCGCACAAATACAATATAGTTACACGTTTCATAAATATACAAACTATCGATATGTTAAGTAATTAGGTGTGGAACTATTGGTATACATGAAATTTTCTCATATTAGAAATCTAAGTTAATCATGCTCAAGCTTTAAAACTAAAACAATACAAATTTCAATTCTCAAGAATATATATATATATATATATATATATATATAAAAGCATCATTCTTGCCTTATGACTAATATTGCCTCCGTCCATACTAGTCGATCATTATACTAAAAATAAATTGTTCCATATTAGTTGTCTACCCTACTAAATTAACAAAGCATTAATTAGAATTTTCTTATATTATCTCTGTAATTAATTTTTTTGTAAAATTTTAATTATTTTTTTTAGTTATGATTTCTTAAACATCATATAAAATGAAAAATGATCAACTAATATGGAACGGATGATGTAACTTATCAATCATCATAAATAAGAGACAACAACCATTAAGCAATGGTCACTATCTTGATAGAAGTCATGAGTTCTAAGTGAATTTAATTTTTCCTGTAAAGAGACAAACAATAACAAATAATTAAAAAAAAAGAAGAGGAATGACATACAGCTAGACAGATTTTTTTATGACACTAATGAGCTGTGCAGTATAATAAAGGGCAACAAAAAAATTCATTGCAGAGTACCATGCTTTTGGTGGTATCTGCCTCTCTAGTTTCTTCACTATAAAAACTTATGTTTCATCTTTTTTAAAAGAAATTGATTGCATTCCTTCACTCTCTCATTCTCTTTCAATTCTAGCTAGCCCCACTTAATTCTACCACCAATTAACACAAATACCGAATAACTCTATTTATTAATATTGATATGTCTCAATATCACATATATCAAATAACTCAATATTTACTGGGGTTCAATGACCTCGACTAATTTATCTCATACATGCAACCTCTTAACAACGCAAATATTGAATAACTTTGTTTATTGATGTTTGAGTCAATTTGAATTGATCTTGATTAATTTACTTCATACCAACATATCTCAATAACACATATATCAAATAATTCTATTTACTGATATTTGATGACCTCGACTAATTTATCTCATATATGCTAGTATATCTCCTAATAACACAAATTATATATATAACTTTATTCTGAATCAACGTACACTGACCTCAATTAATTTACATGATACCTCTCAGTACTCCTCAAAAATACATAAAGTGTGTAACTCTGCTAATTGTATTTTATTCATATCAATTTATACTAACCTTGATTAATTTACGTGATGCCTTTTATCTTTTAATTAATAACCTCGATTATTTTACGTGATACTTGTTATCTCTCAACACTACAATAAATATCTCTATCTACCAATTTTTTAAAAGTAAATAAGAAGGAATTAATTGCCCATATTTTGTTTTTGTCTCTACTAGATATTAACTGACACTAGGCCACACACTTGGCTGATCTACTACAACCTTCTATCCACGTGCAGTGGCTGACCCCACTATTGAAGAATTGGAGGACATGTTGCTGTTACAAATTGATGTAAAATAAGACCCTCTATTTTCCATCACATCATAAGGTTTTCCAATTGACAACTAGAGAATTCTCATTCCACATATTTTGCCTTTACTCTTAACTGATATTTATACTCTCCAACTCGTATAAAGTTTAATAATTAAGCACAAACATTTTACTAGAACATCACATAGGAGGTATGTGTCTACTTATTCAACTTACGCTTCAAAATTTGAGGATGTAAATGTCAGATGATGCCAAATTAGAGGGCATAACAAATATGTAGACTTTGCAAGTATGAGGTGGGAAAGCATTTCAGTTTATGGTTAAGAGAATAAGTTACTTCAATAAGAAATTTAGAGAAGAAGCTAGCTATAAGACAAGTCTTGTAAAACCACACCTTAATTACTTTAACTGTTCACAGAAAATGACTTTACACTTTTAATACTCTCACAAAACTCCATGCAATGCAGTGATAGGGATGTTAAAAGATTAAGGTAACTTACAGTTCCTTTTAGAGGACTTAAAGAAGTCATTGAAACATGAACTATTTCAGTAAGAATGTTGTAAAACAACAATCAATCAATCAATCAAAAGAAAGAACGCTTTGTCATGATATGTTGCTTAGACTCTTCAAAAATATCGATGAATGAGTGTCTAATCCTCTAAAAGTAGCAAACTTTTAAAGGATCTGACACGAAGGGTCTGAGCAACATAGCCGTTCCATAAGCATCTCATATTTTGAAACTTAATAGGGCACAATCAACTTCAATGCATACCAAAGCAGTAAGGTTGACAAGAATTGGCATTCAAGATTTAATAGAAACATTCAAGAGAAAATTACTTGTTCTAATGAACTGAAGATAATAAGCAAACAACAACAACAACAACTTGGCAACAGAATTACATAAGCAATCCTAAATTAGCAGTTGAGGTAGAAAAATCACACTTATACATGAATACTACACCGCGATTTAATCTTTAAAAAAAACCTGAAACTATGCTCAGGATTCTTCTTCCGCAATGCATTGCCACTGAATCAGACTTGATAAATGAATTATCGCCCTTTCTCTGACTTGTCCTTTCTCATTTCCATCTTGATGTATAGTACTTTTTCCTGAAAATGAAGCTCAATGTAACAGTAAACAACGTTTCAAGAATGCTGGTAGAATACAATGGAATTTGAAATGGTGAAGTGATTTACCTGTCAGGTGATAAAGGGAGAGTGTGTTGTCGAGCTAATTCAATGGCGAGAATCAGAGGATGGTTTGTCGGAAGTACCATCATGCTCCTCTATTTCACCTTGGATTCGTGTAGGAATGCGAAAGCCAGAGAATCCGCCTACTTCTGAGGCGAATCCAATACCAGAAACTGATGTTGAATACATAGGCAACACATGGTGTTGGTGGTGATGAATTGGATCAGCTGTGGCAATAGCAATCGCTGATGGATCTATCCATGCACGAATCGAAGGTGAGTAACTGGACTGAAGGGGTCCCCTCTGAGACAAAAACTGATTTTGGCTGAACAATTGTTGTAGTAGTGGCGGGGCAGGCTGAGAGTTAAACAAGTAACTATTTGCTCCAGCAATTGCCCCGCCACCAAAAGCCATGCCAGTGTATCCACCGGCACCACGAGCAGCAGCCAATCGACCGAGTTCCACTGGCTGCTGCTGGTGTTGAGTCTGAGGCTGAGGCCAGACTGAAGCATCAAATCCGATAAGTGGGGTGCTTCCAGTAAAGAAATTTGATGCTTGAAACTGAGCTTGTGATTGTTCTATTTGGTGGTTATGAAGCAAAACAGGATCTTGAAAAGACTGTAAAGAGAGCTTCAAATCTTGGCTTTGGCTACTTGTTGTTGACAACAAGTTATGTTCTTGGAAACTCTGGAACTGCATACCTGAAGAATTACCTTCAGTTGAACCACCACCCATTGGGAAAAAAGACTTAATAGTATCAGAAATGGCATCAGAATCTAAAGAATGAGGCAAAAAATTACTTCCATTTGCATTTTCACCACTTGAGCTAGCACTATTATTCTGGCCTAACATTATCATTGAACTTTTACTAGTTGTCCCAACAAAATGACCATTATTGTCATCGTCTTCAACATCTTTTTCTTGATCAAAGGTTGTAACACCAGTGGTTGGTTTCCAAGGGGGCAATTCAGCTAGCTCATCTATAGAAGCTTTAGCCTTTTTAATAAGCCAATCCACAGCTTTACTTGGCCTGTCATAGCCAAGTCGATCTTGTACATCATAAAATTGAATAGCTGTATGAGCAGCAAGACGCACACGCCTGTCCCTTGGACCTTTAGCTGTACACACCTTGCTGTGTCTGTCTTTTCGACCAATTGACCTTATGATATGACCACCTTGTACTTCAACAATCTCTCCACCACCAAATCTTGACGATGTTCCCACTTTTTGCTTCGGACGAGGAAGAGGAGGAACATAAGAACGTTTCTTGGATTGAGCTTGTTGTTTGATCTTATCTAAATCTTGATACATAAAATGATCATGATGAGAAAAAGGTTGTTGAAATTGAAAAACTTGTTCTTGATTTTTTTCTTTTTCTTCTTCATCTTCTTCTACATTTTGATAATGATTCTTCTTCTTATGAGGATCCAGACTCAAAACCTTATTATATTCCAGCTTTGTGTTGCTAAAACAAAAAAAAATCAAGAAAAAACAAGAATAGATAGCCTAACCCATTCTGTTTTTCTTTTTAACAGAATTTTTGATGTCGACTTTCTATGAATTTCTGTAATTTGTACTTAAGTTAAAACAGCATAACTATAATGAGAAATACAATTTTTTTGCTAGTAATAGTACTAATAAACAAAAGTTAACTTTGAAAATAATGAAGAAGGCTTAAGAGACAGAGACAGAGACAGAGACAAGGACAAGACAAGAGTGAATAAGGATGGGTGCCTTCTTTGTTGTTGATATATATAAGAGACCTTGATGTTTGTTTTGTGTATTGATATTTGAAAATTTATTGATCCGATTAATTTGAATTTACGTCCTCCTAAGAAAAGGAAAAACATTTTTATAGTATTCAGATTTGGAATCTCTAATTAAGAAGTTAGAAACGTAGATGGTCATTTAACTTTGGATAATGCGTGTTAAATTTTGAAGATGAGAGTTCAAGTAATATTTTTTAAAAGAAGTTTCTCACGAGAAGTAAATGTACTATGTTTTTAGAAATATAATGACACAACAAATATGACCAAATAAAAAGTTAAAATAGATACAATATATCAATAGCCCTTAATTTCATCACTAAATTTTATTTAAATTTTTGAATAACAATATGTATCAGTTCTTATTATACACTTTAATACATGATAAAGTGTTCTTATTATACGCTTCGAACAAAAAATTATTGTACATTATGTTACTTTACTCATTCTCAAATCTCATACATAGTCAACATCAAAAAATGTGATGTAGTGGATAATGCTACTCGTACCTAATTAGAGATTTCAAACTTGAACCTCAGATATAGAATTTTTTTTGACAAGAAACGTTTTTATCCAAATGAAACTTTACATGATATAAATTCAAATCAACGAAACTTCAACGCAAATATTGAACCCAAAAAAATTCTCACACATACTTATTAAAGGTAAGAGCTCTTGATGCCCCACTGCTAGATTAAAAGCCTTTGTGACCTCATCAATATTACTGCCACCTCTTTTTCTCTTTATGCTGCACCTGCTGCCTCTTGTGTATAGCCCACAAAGCACAAAATCATCAATCCAAAAACTCTTTTACCTTTTTCTCCTTTTAATAACAATCTAACATTAAAAGTTCAACGGTTGATTAATCTAAATTCACGATATATAAAGTAAGATGAAAATATGAAAGAAACTTTACCACAAACTTCTCTTTTTCCTATAAATTGAACTTTGATTAATGATAAAGAAATCTCATTTATCGCACTGCATCGTTTCATGGTTGTTTTACTTTTCCCTTCCAGCCAGAATTGACCTAATTCAATTTTTATTTTTCTCTTTATTAATTTCATCATTTTTTTTCTCCTGTCTCCTACTATTGTGTCCCACTTGATGTTTGTTGTCTAAAGATTTTTTTTCTGTTCAACTTGTTAGATACAAGTTAGTAACTGTTTGATTAAGAGCTGAAAATAACATGATTTAAACTTCTTTCTTTGTTGATAATGACCCTTTATAACATAAAAAATATTACTTTCATTATTTAACTTTATTTGTTCTATTTTGACTTGACATAAAATTAAGAAAATTAAAAAAAATTGAATCTCGGAGGAGATTCACGTATCACTTGATACATACGACTACTGTTTTTCCGTCGGACTACGGTCTTGACCTTCATCGAGCTACAAACACGAGTAGTTAGGTGGTTAGGGGAGAGGGTTGGCTGAACCTTCCTTTTCAATCAATCTCCGGTTGCTCAGTGTTGCTATTAGTGCGAGTTGTAAGGAGTCTTGAACTCGAGTCAAAATAGAGCATCATTTCATTCTTGTAACGAAAATGAGTGCATCACAAGACCACAAATTTCAAAAAAATCTATTTTTCTTAAATTACATATCAAATAAAGCTACCTCACATAAAATTAAGACAAGAATATGTAACTTAAATTGAACAAGAAAATTGAGAAGTGATGGGACCTAGCAAAGATAAATGCAATTGGAAGGACATTGAGAGAGCCATAATATAATTAAATTTTTATGAACAAATAAAGCATTGAAGTGTGATTGACATATTGTAATGTTCCCTCCTTTGCAAAATTAGTAGCTATCACCAAAGAGAGGGACGTGACATCTTGCCCACGTTACATAAATGGGATTATGGATTTTTGCAACGATAATATCTACGGTAGTGTCTAATATAAGCATTAGTGTTTGCTTTCACAAATTTGACTCAAACTCATAACCTATAGATCATACGAAGATAACTTTAATCATATTAAAAGTTTTCTAGCAACTTTGAAATCTATCCTCAACTAGTAGATATTATTACTTATATGGATCATTATCTTACATTAATTCCAGATATTTATTGGTCTTTCTAGATAACTTTCTTTTATTTGATCTTTTAAGTCTATCAAATTCTCTTGTAACATTTTCACTTTTCATAGTTTCACATCTACAAATTAGTGCATCTAAAGGTCGGTAGAGCATGTCCAAACCATTAGAGCAATATTTGCGCATTGTATCTCTATTTTATGTGCACACATCTATCTTAACATTTACATGTCATACTCTTACTGGTTCTCTTTCACTTTTGTCTTGTTTTTATGTCTACATTCCATCTAGGGGTGTACAAAATCAAATCGAAAATTGAATCAAACTGCAAATCGAGTCAAACCGAGAAAAAAAACCCGACTAGTGATTGGTTTGACTTGGTTTGGTAATTGAAAAAAAAACCCGACTATATTTGGGTTGGTTTGGTTTAAACTAAAAAAAAACAACACGAGACCAAACCAACCCGATGTTATATATATAATTTAAATTTTTTATTTATACATAAAAATAATTTACTTTTGTATATAATTTTTTAAAATTAATTTCTTTATACTTTTTCTATAGTTTTTATCTTTTAATATATTATTATTTCAAGTTTGAAACTTAGAAATTCTAAAATGGTTCAATAAAGATTATAGTCCACAGATATTGGTAATTATAATAAAGCTTAAATCAAAATTAAATTAATACTAAAGGACAAAAATAATCAATTCAACACCAAGAATGACAATAATATTGAATATTTGTTCTATGGTTTTACATTGGTTTATTAAAATACATAATCTAATTTTATTTCCTTTAATATTTAGTCATGTAACTAATACTTATTAAATTTATTTTAGCATGATTTAGTACTTTTAAATTATGATCATTTTCATTATGACTTGTTAATTTGCAATATTTGTTTTACGCGATTTCATTATTATTATTATTATTTTTTGTTGGATATTTTAGTATCATTACTCATATAATATTTTGTATTATTTTCTTAAGAAACACCTTAGATAGTTGTATTTTGGTAGGACTAAAGAAATATTTTAACACAAGTAAATTATATGTTTGTATGAATACTTTTCCAGAAAAAACCCGAAGTTGAAAAACCCGAGTTTTATTGGTTTGGTTTGATTTATAGATTTAAAAATCCGACACAAATGGTTTGGTTTGATATTTAAAAAAACCCGAACCAACCCGGCCATGTACACCCCTAATTCCATCACTTTTCCTAGATTTTAATCATATGACTCACAGATTTAATATCATGATAGTTCACATAACTTTGAATAACTCATTTGTTCTTATAAATCAAACTCAGGATACTCTTTCTTCACTCATCAAACATTCTACCACTTCTTAATACTACTATATCATTTAATATATAACTTGGTTTATCATTTCATTATATTCCTATATCTCCAAGAAACTTCCAAATATTTATAAGGATATATAATATCAGGACCACAAGCTTTATATATTTTTCATAATATCATTTATCTATGTCGATCCAATTCTACAAGTGCATCTAAAGTTTCTATTGACACGCGGAAGTCTAAAAAAATGTTATTCTCCTTGTTTGAGTTGAATAATTTGTCAAAATAGTTTTTCTATCTCTTATTGATCTCATTATCTCTTGTCAAGATTTAAATTCTAACATTTCCTTTAATAGGATGTCTCCATCTCCTTTTAAGTTGCAATTAAGTTTCATTACTATAGTTTTCCTTAATCTACTCTTAAGGATATCTAAAATTAATGATCTATTCTTGACCTCGATATTCTCCTTTTTAGGCTCATATTCTCGGTGAACGGTAAATATGTCATGTCTTTTCTAATTATCTCTTATCAATACTTCTTCGGTCCACCTCTACTTCTCTTCATATCTACCATATCCAACCTATTAGAAATTACAATTCACTAGTAAGTTAAAAAATTCACACTGAAAAATACTACTTCTCTTATTTTTATTTTTATTTTTTTTGTTGTCTGCAAAAAAACTTTCTCAATAATACTATTCTAGAATAAAGAGCAAGAGGACAACAAAATAAATAAGGACTATGAAATGAATTGATTAGGCTCCTAAAATTATACCATCATGAGTTGTATTACACCACCTTTGATCTTTATTAATTAAAGGTTTCAAATTTGAACTTCTAACAAAAAAAAAAAAAAAAGTTAAAAGCGTCAGTCCCCTATAATGAATTTTATATGCATGAATTTAAATTTAATCGATTTTCAATATAAATATTAAATATTGGGTGGAAAGTCAAAATACAAATTCTTAAAATTATCACCCACACGCCATACTAATCAAATAATTCAACAGAATCGTCCTTTTTGATCTTCGTTTATTTATTTTATAATTATTATAGTATCTGTCCTTTTTTAAAAAATTTAAAAACAAAAGATGTTGCATTATTTAGCTTCTAAATGATATAGCTAATTTAACTATTAATAAGCCGGCTGTGATTAATAATTTAATTGTACATGATCAAATTTATTTTTTCTTTTTGCGGCTATTAATTCTTTCTTATGATTATATAAATCCTTTTTTTTGTTTCGTTTTTAAAATCCAAAAATGGCTCTATAATTATGATAGAGACGAGTCAACCCACAAAACTTGAGGTAAATTAATTTAATTTGCAGTGACAAGGATCCCCAAAAGATTTGTACCGTTACAGAAATATAATTTTATTAGTAGATAATTTACATTTGTTTTCTTCTGTTATTGATGAATTTTGATTTTGGTCAGGTTGATTGAGTACATTTAACGTTCAATTAATTAAAATATATATCCTTGGTCATTTTATATAGGAAATTATGGAATTTAAAACATTATAATTTGTCACAACTACTCGAGGACTAACACTACAACAAATAAAAATTTTTGTGGCAATTATTTAGCAATAATATTATTATTTAGGGATAATAATAAATATGAATATTTATAATCAATAGTATTCCATGTAAAAAATACCGCTAAAGACTTAAGCAACTTTAAATACAATAACTTTAACTCAATTACCGCTAAATATTTTCGCTCCAATACTACAATATCTATTGCCACTAATGTTTTTTTTTTTTTTTTTTAATTGTAGTAGTACTAATGCCATTTTTTTTAATTGTTCAACTTCATTTTTTTATATATATATTAATTCAATCAAATATCATCCAAACGTCTACTTCATTCTATAAGTAATACTTCAGACTGTCTTCTTTTATTCTATAAATAACTTGTCTTGTTTAAAAATAAAATTAATGAAATTGAAAAGGACAAGACTTTGAGGTACAACAACATGGAGGTGTCAAAGACAAAAATCCAAGCGTTGAGTTGCTTTCAACATACATGCAATGATTAATGAACTTGTCGAGATATTATGATTCTTAATTAATTAAGTTTTAAATTGCTAATTAATCAGGATACACTATTAATACTTCATTAGTTTCAAATTATCTATCGTGATTCTTAAAAATAATTATCTCAAATTATTTGTCATTTTAGAAGTTCAATATATATATATATTATTTTTATTTATTTTTTATTTATTTTTTAACTTTAATTAATACTCCATAATTGTTTTTGAAGAATATAGACATTTCAATTATGACTTATGAGGCGATGACACATAGATAGAGTAATGAAGAGATATTATGTCTGAAATATATATATAAATAAGGGTAAAACAATTAAAATTCCTCAAAATTACTGTTTTTAAGGAATATGTAAAAAAAATATGATCGATAATTTGAAATGAAGTAAGTAATTGAATGTTTTTTTTCACGAATTTATATTGCGTATTTTCATTAATTAGTAATTAGTACGTTCAAGATAGCAAAGAATTGAATGAAAATGTTTCTTTCTTGCATAGACTGATGTTATTGGGCCCAAAAGTATCTCAATTTATTTTTGTAGAAAATTTATTGTCTTTGCCCTATGTATTTCATGGTTTGTCCATTGAATTTTGGCCAAACACATATACAGCCTCTCTAACTTGTTCGTAGTTTTCATTTTGACACTTTATCTTAGCTTTGTTCCATTTTAACCCTTAAACTTTATTTTTTATATACCATCATAACACGAAATACTATTTTTATGATTTCGTTATTTTTATATATATTCTTCAATTGCAACTTCTTATTTTAAATCGACATGTGTTAATTAATTTTAGTTAAAAAATTAAAAATCAACAAAAAATAATTCTTTTTAAAAAATAATAATTTCTTTTTAAGAGTGTTATGTATTTTTGTGTGAAAAATAACCGATGAAATTGTGTTCGTTTTCTTTCTTTAAAATCACCGACAACCTAACAAAGTCAATCGAGTTTTAACATTGTTTAGTAGTGTTATTAGCAATGAACAAGAATCTTTTTTTAGTAGTGTTATTAACAAAGTCAATCGAGTCTTTTTTGAAGATGGGTTTTTTTATTCGTATTGATTATATTAAAATTAAAAGTGAGTATTTGCGTTAAATTTAGATAGCCTAGATGATAAGAAAAAATAAATAAGTAGTGTTATTTAATTTAATTGAATGTTTAAGAAAGAGAATCAAAAAACTTTTGTCAATTTATTTTCATGCAAAAATACAAAGAAATCTCAAAAAATAATATTATTGTTTGAAATTTTTAATGTTTGTTCGCGAATGTTTAATTTTTTTACGAAAATTAACAAGCACACGTCTATTTTTAAAAAATAAGAAATTGCAATTGAAAAACATAAATAAAAACAAATCATAAAAATTAATATAAGTGTTTAAATGGTACATAAAAATGGAGTTTAAGGGTTAAAATGGAACAAGGCTAAGTTGGAGTGCCAAAATGAAAAATGAGGGCAAGTTTGAGCGGTTGTGTATGTGTTTGGCCTTAAATTTTCCTGACAAAGATTTACCTTCGTGGAAAGTATGATTTATTCGGATCGATACAAGAGCCTAACTATATTATCAGAATTCGAGTTGTATATTTGAAAAAGATTGACCTCTTTAGAAGTTAAAAAGTTGTTACGAACTTAAATGAGTACCTTTTTCATAGAATTTGAACTTTATATTTATATAATAAATTATATAAGATGTAGTTTGTTCCAAAAAAAAAAAAGAGAAAAGATTTAAGATATAGTTTGTTTCGTACATCTACCAGGTAGATTTCCCCCAACACAATCCACAAAAAATTCAGAAAATTCTTGGTGGATAACTTCAACAACTCATCAATAGTGCGAAATTGAGTTTCTTGTCTGGTTGATCTAATTAATACCTAGGAGGCAATACATACCAAAATGTGCGAAGATTTTTTTTTCTTGCAAAATTTGATCTTTTATTCATGCCTTTGCAAAACAAGGAAAAGGAAAAAAAAGTTACATCTCCTTACACCTCCACGGGCAAAGCCCAATCCTAACAAGCTCATTACTAAAATAAGAAAAATAACCAACAGAAATGAGTAAAACTCAGGCCCAACCCAATCAGGATAAGGATATATATCTATTCCAAGGTAGGGTTTCTAATTAGTCCCCCTTCACTCCTCTTTGTACCTTCGCCGCTTTCTCTTTCTCTTCCTCTTTCCTTGATTTCCATTTTTTCTTTTGAGGATGCTGCCTCCTTGGACCAATCCAGCTTTCCGCCTACTCTTATATGAATTATCAACGTGAGAACAACTAACAAGAGTAAGTATCTTGTTATCTGATTCCTTTCTTCTTTATGACTTCATTGTTCTTTTCTAGTTGTGCTCTCTGGTTTCATGGGTTGTGTTCGTTGTTTTTTTGCTGTTGAATCTTGTATAAAAGAGGACAACCTCTTCATTTGGTAAGTCCTCTCGCTTATTTTCCATTTTTTCCTTTTCCTCTGGTATCTCTGCTCACTATCTTCCTGCAGGTAGGGGTGTTCACGGTTTGGTTTTGGGTCGGTTATTGGTCAAAACCAAAACCAAACCAACTTAATCGTTTTAAAATTATCAAAACCAAATATAATATACATTTATCGGTTTGGTTGTTTTCGGTTTTGGTTCGGTTGCGGTTTTTCGGTTATTAACCATACATAAAAATAAAAGAAACAATTCATTCAAAACGTGAAAAAAGTGACAACAATCCATTCAAACAAAAAAATAGTTAGAATGACTGGCATTACAGAACT
>NW_006239207.1:323901-327544 GCF_000226075.1 Solanum tuberosum | reverse complement strand
ACATGAAACCAATAAGAAAAATGTTCTCACCTTGGACATTTTTTCTTTCATAAGTAAATTATAAATAAATTTTGATGAAACATATATAAAATCTTTAAAATTGTTTATGAATATAATGTATTATGTATGTATAATAATAAAATTTATGTATATAACTTGTTGGTTCGGTTTGATTATTTCTTCGATTTTTTTCGAACAAAACCATAACCAAACCAAATACTATCGGTTCTTAACAATCTAAAACCAAACCAAACCAAACCAAAACCCAAATTAAATCGGTTTGATTTGGTTTTTCGATTTGGATCAGTTTTTATCCAAACCATGAACACCCCTACCTACAGGTGGCCACGTGATAGAGTGCAAATGTAGCTCTGCTCCGCCACGCTTTAAGAGTGTTGTTGGCTTCCTCCAGGTTTAAAAGTTTCAATCCTGACTCCAGATCCTCCATTTTGCCTAGTCCTTTTTGTTGGCTGAAATAACATTACTTAATAACATTTCGCCTTTTTTGTTGCCTTACATGTTTTTGTAATTATGTTGCTTGTGGAAAACTTTATGATGTAGCCTTTCCTTGCCCCCTATCACCTTAACGGTGATATTCTCAAGTACAGACATATCAGTTTATCGTTGTTGATGATTCTCTTCCCCAGTCTCCATGCTATTAAAACTTGTGAATGTGCAATTCTCTATGTCAATAACCATGTTTGCCAAATGATCTGCTAATTTATTTCCTTTTATTAGAATGTGTTGGAAATTGAATTGCTTCTCTTGTAAACATGCTCTAATTTCTGTCGATATATCTGCAATTACTCATGGACATGCCCACTTTCCTTCTAGCACTTTGTACCTTAACATTGAGTTGGTCGGGATAAGAATTTGTCTGTGTCGTGATTGTTTGCAATGCTTGCATGCCTCTAATATAGCTTTAACTTCTGCGACTGTATTGGTAGTGTTATGTATGCTTGCTCCTTCCGCATATTCAATATCACCCTTATCATTCCTCAAACAAAAGGCATAGGAACTGAGACCCGAATTTCCCTGAGAAGCTTCATCCGTATTGTATTACACCCACCCATTTAGTGGGAATTCTCATAGGACTCTCTTTGCCCTTATTTTAGGTTTGTAATTTGTCAATTCAATCAACATATCAATCCAATTAACAGGACATGACATGCGAGATTTCTTTAGTCTTACCAACATATACATATTTCTAGTGATATTGTGAATTATTCGTGCTATTGATATCTTCTCCCCTTTATGTTTCCTGTTTCTCTTTCTCCATAATTCTCATATTACAAAGTTGGGTAAAGCTCTAAAGAAAAGTCTCATATTCTTCCCAACATCTATTCCCTACAATAGCATTATAACTTCCCTTAATTGAAGTCCCTCCATGTTTAGACCAGCAAAAGAGCAAAAATAGGACCAGATCCTGTTAACTTAATCAGATTATAGAAACATATAAGCTAGTGACTCTTGTTTAGGACTTCCACAATACCATCATTTGGATGACCCCTCTAAACCCATCAAAATATGCGAAGAAGAAAGGGGCATAAAAGTATATAACCAATCTACCATTCTGTACAATTTATTCACATTAGTCGAGCGATTTGTGTATTAAGGAAATGCACGTTTTTGAGACCTTAGCCAGAATGCATAGATTAGTTAACCTATGAGCATGAGAAAGCATGATGCCGCTATCCATATACATTAAAACTAATTTTAACTATTTATAGTAATACAATGTTCGAAAGGGTAGGTAGATGAACCCCTAAATCTCTAGCTCCACCTTTAGTACAAGAATAAAAAAAAATGACAAAAAGTAAATATAACCTTAATATGATAAAACATGGATAAATATGATCTTTTTCCGATAAAAAAGAATAAATGAAAAGAGGATAAGCAAAGCTAAACCGCTCATTTGCAGTCAAAGAGAGCACCCAAATGCAAATTTTAGCGCCAAGAAAGCAATGCTCTCTTTTGCTTTACTCCATGTTCATCCTTCTTCTTCACCAAACCCACAGTTCCATTTACCCCACCAAAATCAAATTCCCCCAATTCAATCACTCCACTTTTCGCCCTTTACTGTAATACCCACTAAATTGCTGAGTAAACCCTCCTCCTTCCGCTTATCATCTTCGGTATCGTCTTCTTCTTTGATTGCTGATGACTTTCAGGTGGAATTGGGTCGGTTATTGTCTTTGTTGCCGGAGGAAATGCGGCGAGGAGTTAGCGAACACCCGGAGTTTTCCAATTTAATTGAGGTGGTTATGGACTTGGGTCGTAAGCCACTTGCTCGCTTCCCTTCTGGAGATTTCATCTTGTCCGATCAACCGATTACTTTGGATGATCTTCAACAAGCTACCTCGCAGGTTAGAATTAATTAAATATAGCACCCATTTCAGCTTGAGATATATACATGAGCAGAGGTAGCCTCGGGTATCAGAAGGGGATTCGAAACCCTTCATTGAAAAATTACACTATATATATAAAATTATAGTAAATGTTGAATTTTTTTTAGTAAGAATTCTAACTCTACCACTTATTCTATATACATGGTTATAGAAAATGTTGAAGGAACTTAGTGAAAATTTTGACTCTACCACTTACTATATACATGGTTATAGAATAGGCATAATACATAAACATACCGTTAACTTGGCTTCATCGAACAAGTATGACTTTTAACTTTGGGTGTGCACAACTAGACACTTAAACTTGTATAAATTGAATAAATAGACACATTCGTTCTAAATGATGTCCTACGTGGCAATTTTGTATCCTATGTGGCATCCTATGTGTATTATGCCACGTAGGACATATTTGTCTACTTGTTCAATTCTATACACGTTTAAAACCAAGTTAAAGAGTATATTTATGTATTATATGTTGAATGATCTTCGTGAAAGTTCTGACTCTACCACTAACTATATACAAGGTTATAGTAAATGTTGAATTCCTTTAGTGAAGATTCTGGGTCCCCCAATTACTATATACGTGGTTATAGTATATGTTGAATCCGTTTAGTGAAATTTCTGGCTCTACCACTTACTCCCTCCGTTTCACAAAGAATGACCTGGTTTGACTTGGCACGGAGTTTAAGTAAATAAAAAAGACTTTTGAATCTTGTGGTCCTAAATTAAAGTTAAGTCAAATGTACAAAATTGTCCTTAATCTTGAGGTCTTAAACATGCCACGTGGAAAGCAAAAAGTAAATTGTTATCAAAAAAGGAAAGAGGTCATTCTTTTTGAAACTGACTAAAAAGGAAAGGAGGTCATTCTTTGTGAAACGGAGGGAGTATTATATACAAGGTTATAGTAAATGTTCAATCCATTTAGTGAAAATTCTGACTCTACCACTTACTATATACAAGGTTATAGTAAATATTCAATGCGCTTAGTGAAAATTCTGGGTCCACCACTTACTATATACAAGGTTATAATAGATGTTGAATATTCTTAGTGAAAAATCTGGCTCCAACACTTACTATGTAATACTCACGCTGTCTCAATTTATGTGATGCACTTTTAACTGGAAGTTTAAGGAAGAAAGAAAGACAAGACTTTTGAATTGTGGTATATAACAAACCATAAATATTTGTATGACTATAAATATATATATATATATATATTATATATATATATATAT
>NW_006239207.1:309560-323323 GCF_000226075.1 Solanum tuberosum | reverse complement strand
TTATATATATATATATATTTCATTAAGTGTAAAATGTGAAGTTTATTGTTAGGTTGTTTCTAATTATAGAAAGGTAATTCTTTTTGGACGGACTTAAAGAAAAAATGCATCACATAAATTGCGGAAGAGAAAGTAGAACTATTTGAAAAATAACATATACTTGTGGTAAATTTGTATCCAGACGAATTGTGGGTGTGCTGATACTTGATACTTTCCTTCCATGAATTTCAAATCCTAGATTGCTTCTACCTCTGGGAATAATTTGAACTGAAGTTGCAGTGATAGCTTCAATTGAATTAGGAAGGCTTTGATTTTGATCAGGGTCGGCCTCGGCCAACTCTTTTACACACACACACTTAACGTTGATTGAGTGGAAATTTTGAGGTTGTGCCCGATTGATTAACAAGTTTCTTTTTTGAGGTTGGTGTTTCAATGATATGCTCAAAGACACTAGTGATTTAGTTTCAGACTGAATAGTAACTATGACCCTGGAAATACACTAACATAGTCGTTGATAACAACTTACCTGGGTCCAAAGCGAAAAGTTAGTACTAGTAACGATTTGGTTAGTCTGTATTTAATGGTTATTCATATTACAGGTTGGTGACTTTGCAGTTGACAATAGAGCTGGCATTAGCAGAACTTTACACCGAATTAGTGCTATTAGAAACCGGAAAGGTGCAATTATTGGTTTAACTTGTCGAGTTGGTCGTGCAATATCTGGAAGTGCAAACTCATTGCGAGATCTAGTTAAAGATGGTGCTTCTTTGTTGCTCATTGGTCCTCCTGGAGTAGGAAAAACAACTATTATCAGGTTGGTTGTCACATATACTCTCATTTCACGCCCTCTGATCTTTGATGTGCAACGTCATGAACTTGAGGAACATTTCTGCTGTTTGACCTTGATTCTCCTTCTCATTTTAAAGTTAATCGGTGCCATTACATTTCTGGTTGTCACATTAAAAAGATAGTATTTTTCTTTGAGAAAATACATAAAGTGACACCTGAAGTTGTCCCGAATTTTCAAGAAGACACCTTAAGTATGTGGTCCTCCTATAACCCCACAAAAGTAATAAATACCTTTGTTAATAGACATTTTGACCCGTTTTTTCCCTATGTTTGTTTTCACGCAGATGACGCGCGTGAATGAGAAACTTTGCTTCCAAAAATGAATTAAAAACCTCCACATGTCAGTTCTTTTTCTATTATTTAATTATTTCCTCTTTAATACATCATCTTCCCCATTTTTTTCAAAAGAGCGTTGGTTGAAGGTTTAACAAAAATTATCTTCTCTCTTGAACGAAATCAGCCTAAAAAGGTAAGAACTTTCTAACTTCTTATTAATTTCCAGTTCAAGGTTTAATTTCTTTAAAATTTGAGAAATCAAGATATCTTTTGTGATTAGATTTTGAGGGAAAATAATTTTGTAAAGTCAAGTTCAATCTTGAATCGTATTTGGAATGATGAGAATGATCCGATATTGGTGTGAAGATGCGATGCAATCATGGAACAATGTTTTGGACGGCGAAAGGCGACAAGGGTCTGTCTCGCCAAAAGATGAGTCGAGCGGCGAGGCGCTTGCCTTTTTGAAGTGCGGCACCAATTAAGACCAAAAAATTAAAATATTTAATTGCATATATAAATAATCAAAATCTCAATAGCAATAACATATTAACAAATATTTCAATTCAAAAACTGAAAATAGGTAGTACATACTAAAAGTCTAGAACTAGAATGAAAAAAAATAGTACAAAAGTCAAAACAATGAAAAAAAACCAAAGGTAGAAGTAAGTCTGAAGTCTAAAGAAGAAGAAGGAAAAAGAAACAAAGGAAGAAGAAAAGAAGAAATACGTATTGGTTGGAGTTTGGAGTCGCCAGGAAAGTCTGGCTGATCGCCGAGAAGTCAAGTGAAGTCGACTGGTTGGAGTCGCAGTCTAAGAGTGCAACTTTATAAATTTGGAAAGTAAACCCTAAATTTATCTTTTAACTTTTAAAATCCTTAATTGGTCGCCTTTTTTTAAGAAAATACAAAAGGCGGCGCCTTTCTCGCCTCTTGCCTCTGTCGTCGTTGTCTCCATGGCGTTGCCTTTTGAAGATCGCCTTGCCACAAAGCTAAAAGGCAATGAAGGGTCGCCTCACCTCGCCTCGCCTCTCGCCATTGGCGCCGAGACGATTTCCTTTCACAACACTGACATGGAAACTTACTTTGAATGCAAATTTCGTGGTGGTCCAGTGCCAATCAAAGCACAATTCTAGTGCCAACAAAACCCAACAAGAATGAACCTCTAATTCATCCCACAACTCTTCGAATTTGCAAAAGGAATTTGCGATCACTGAAGCAATTTCGTAGGAAGAGCTTGACTGGGCTCAAAAAAGTATATCTATATCCCTGGAGAAATCTTGTTTGATTCATGTAAAAGCGACTATGGGGTATGATTCTCAGGTAGTTGATCTATCTATGATCAAAGATTCAGCTCATTCTATATTTCCCATTGGAAAGATCTCAACAGGCGATTTCTGCGAGAATCGCTTGCGGATGGATGGCCCCAGATGTGCCTGCAATTTCAACCACCCTCTGAAGAGATTCGAGGGGAATCAATCAATGGGGAATACTCCCCATGTCCTAACGTACCTTATACTGAAAGCCCACTCAAAATGGACGGGGGAATCATATTCGGGGAGAACTCCGGCGATGGCGATAGAGCTCTGGCGAAATTTTCAGGCAACGAGAAATGCCAAAATGAGCACTAGAATGAACTTAACGCAACACAACAAAAAACCCCAATTGGTAAGCTTCCTAACAATTCAAATTTGCAAATTAGGGTTAATAATAAGCAAATTGGAGGTCTCAGGCAAAGGAATTCAGGTCCAATTTTTGGGCAATTCTCTAAGCCATCAGGTTCATGATATTGAGGCCAATGGAAGTTTGAATCAAGTTCATACTATTGAAGCTGCAAGCTGCAATTCCAAGGCAAACTTGGTTTTACATTTTGGTAAGTTATACCACACACAGATGCTGCCTAGCTCCTTCAAGATTGGAAACAGGCAGTGGCTTAGCATAGCTTGAAACCAGTGAGTAGTTTGATTCTGGATTTTATCTTAGGTCCTTGCCAACCCTTTGAAATTTTCTCATGGGCGCTGCTAGTTTGGTATCTAGATATGGCTTCCTGATGTCTCTTTAATTGAGATATAAGCCGAGACCTCTTGCTTTATCTTTAAGGCTTAAGCTCAATTTTGGACAAGTTTAATATTACTTGAATATGAAGCTCTCATGAAGCCATGGTTCATGGAATAAAACAGGTTTCTTGGCGTATCTAACAGCAGACTTTTTTTATTGTTGGTAAAATTAAAGATCCTGGACATAATCAATAATATTAAAGTTTTCTAGTTTTTTCATAATGTAATTCTACTTTCTTCTTCAACTCTTCCTTTTTTCTGAAGTCTTTGTGGGCTTATTTAGCTTAAACTTTTAGTCCCAGGCTAGTCTAGACGATGTTGCTTGTTACTGTAATTTAATGGAATGATGCATATATGAAGTGGGAAAATATCGTGGATTTGGCACTTGGTATGTGGGTTGCATACAGGGCTCGTACAATTATTCTCTGTGTCTTATGCATCTATTGCATTTATTGCAAAGGACAGGAGTGTATTTGTTAACATTTCTTATTCAGGTTATGCTTAGTTATGTATTTTGACTGTTCCCTTTAGATGTTTGTTTCTTGCATTTCCTTCTCATTGTCCCACATTATTGGTTAGCTCTAATGTGATGGAAGTCTGTCTAATGTTTGATGTATCAAGGGTTCAGTTGTCTGTATGTGCTTATTATTGTATCCCATGCCATCGTGAACACTTTCTCCTTTCATTTCTCCTTGCACATGGATACACATAAAATCCTGCAGTTATAACATGACAATGATAGTTCCTCCGCAATGTGCATGTATCTCCTATCATTCCAATAAATCTATTTCCATGAGATTCAGCAGATGGGTATGTAAGGATTTTTTTCTTTTACTCCTAGGGACATAGCCAGGATGCTTGCAAATGATTATGGGAAGCGCGTAATGATTGTGGACACCTCTAATGAAATTGGTGGGGATGGTGATATACCTCATGCAGGAATAGGTAATGCTCGGCGGATGCAAGTTCCACATAATGATATGCAACACGAGGTAGGAGCTTGACTTTCACTCTGTTAGCCAGATGAAAATAAAATTACTTTTTTGAAAAGGTGTATTGATGCAACCACTGCAATTTCTTATTGGAAGAGACCTTTTATCTTACCCAAATTTAAAGCAAAACTGGGACCACATGTACTTGATTAATAGCTTTCCTGAGGATATACCTATTGCTGGTTCTTGGATGGACCTGTCCTTCCCTTACATGAGTGGCTCCAAACATGAGTCAATTGTACATCGATCAATGAGGATTGTTTTTTACTTTATATTTTTGTAGGTGCTGATAGAAGCAGTGGAAAATCATATGCCACAAGTGATTGTAATTGACGAGATTGGTACTAAGCTTGAGGCAATGGCTGCAAGCACCATTGCACAACGAGGAATTCAGTTAGTTGCAACTGCTCATGGAGTAACAATAGAGAATTTAGTAATGAATCCTGCTTTAGAGATGCTGGTTGGAGGAGTACAGGTAGTTCCCGTTTAACAGAACTTTTTCCAGTTAGTTGTTATATTTAAAACAATTGGGCTGATGCTTAGTTAATGTTGAACAATGCTGTTATGTTACAAACGGGTAAGGACGGTAACTTTGTGATTTTCCAATAAAACTTCTCTTGTTACTTCACATTTGTAGGTAATAGGATTTCTATTTAGAAAGAAGCTAGTTAAATGTCTAGGGGGATCCCACTGTTCCTAGTTGTACCAGATGTGACTTCTTCTTCTTTCCTTTCATATCTCACAAGTAGAATGCAAAACCAATAGCACTGCAATAAAGTGAACCAATGCATTCTCTACATAATATATGCAATTGCAACACAAGCAATGCATGAAGGGTGAAAAAACAAAAACAATTTAATTGAATTGAACCACTGCACTCTCTATATTTCCTATGTAATTGCAACATGAGCTGTGCATGGTGGGACAGAGGGTGAAAGTCTTTAACTTGGTTACCTGAATATTTACTCATGGAGGTGTCTTGACATTGATATCTATAAGTGAAGAGTCTCAAAAGATTTTCTCAAAAAAAAAAAGGAAAGAAAAGTGAAGAGTCTCAAAAGATGATATCAAGGTCAAACCTACTCTTCGAAATGATGCCATAATACCATTATACCATGGAGTGATGCTTTACTCTCATGCACTATTGGACGACTGGAAGCTGTTTGAGGTTCATAGTATAGTTGCATAATTTATTTCTTTGTCAGAGTGTGACACTTGGGGATGAAGAGGCTAGCAGGAGAGGCGTTCAGAAATCTGTTCTGGAGAGGAAAGGTCCATCATCTTTTAGCTGTGGGGTTGAGATAATCTCCAAGGCAGAATTGAGAGTTCACCCTGATTTAGAAGCAACAGTAGATGCAATTCTTGCAGGTCTTTTACTAGTCCTCCCTCCTAAGTCCTAACAAAACAATTCTGCTGACAAATCATTTGCATATAATCCTGTTGGAAAGCTAATTGGATGTTGTTTAATTGTCTGCCTTGGTGTTAATTTCATGTTGAGAAGGACGTTACCCAAAATATGAAATTCGCAAGATAAATCCAGGATCGCAAAATGGAATAATGGAAAGTTCATCCATCCAAGCACCATTAGATGAAATAAATGAAGTTTTGATTGAAGATATAATCCAGATTAATGGAGGTATACCTGATTCAACTGAGCTCATCTCAGCAACAGGTCCGAGCATGGAAGGAGGTTCTGGTGAAAGTGAGGATGCCCTTTGCATTTTTCTATATGGGGTAAGATGATATTACCATTTACTTGTTCGATAGGAAAAAAAAAAGTCATCACTACATTGAACATGTACAAGTTTGGTTAATAACTAAAATCCCAGTCTCAGAATCTGTTCTCTTAGTTCAACTTTAATACTGAGCTTGTATTCATATTGTTGAAGGGCCTTCGAAAGAGAATCAATTTTCAAAAAAAGTGAACTACCTCCTAGTACATGATGGTTCTGCATTCGTGTGCTATTGTTACTTAATTTGCTGCTAGTATCTTTTAATTTGTGGATCTAATAAACCTAATTTGATGCTTCTCCAGTATCCTAATAGTCTCCTTGTTTTCCTCTCTTTTCATGTTAAGGCCCCACATACCCCCTTCCTCTGCGGGAAGTGCTTGGTGGCCCCAAACATGAAGTGTAGAAGTATCGAGCAGGAATGATTTTTTTCTTTTGGCTGACTATTCAGATTCAAGACCAGCAACTTTTTTTATTTTAAAATATTCCTGGAAAAAAAGAACATATGCTTGAATTTTGTCACTCCTTGCATAGGCGGAAAAAGAGAAGAGATTCTTCTATGCTTTAGCTCATTAAGATTTCACCCATTAAAGTAATTGTCAAAGACACATTTTACAATTACAGAGCCTCCTCTTCAAACTTTATATCATCTAATGAAGCATTTGAGTTAATCCACTCTCTTTTCCTTTTAGTTCTCTAAATTTTTAACTTCTATGAGGGAAAGTGAAGCATAGAATAAGAGATTCTTATGAAGAAAACAAAAAAGAAGAGAGGAAAAAACACGATAAAGCTCCATCAGCTTCTATATGGAAACATCTACGTGGAACTCATATTTGAGCAGGTATTGTAGATCTCAGAGGCAAGTGTGATGCAAGGGATAAATCAGCTAAACATTGACGATACCATTGAGTTTACTGATAATATCAGTGAAGCAGATGTGCTACTTGCTCTGCAGTCCAAGCTTAAGAAAAATTCTCGGATTCAAGCAGCTGCAAAATCTCACGGCATTCCTATTTATGTGACAAAGGTATTTGTTAGAACTAACTTGCAATATCTCCTCATTTGAATGAAAGTTCTGAAGAAAGAAGGGAAAAACAAGATGTGTTCTTTTATGCATTATCTGTTGTCTGTGCAGAGTCCGAATTCACTATCCTTGTGTGACTTATGTGAAGTATCTTTTCCTTTTTCAGACAAGCTCCTCAACACAGCTGACAAAGGCTATGCAGGCATTAATCAGTGATTTTGCTGATGGCTTTGAGTTTCTCGAATCTGAAGCTAAGACGAATGAGTCTGAAAAGATTGATGCCTTAGAGGTAATTTCCCCTTGTATTCTTTTTTAGTGCTTTTTTGGAAAATCCAATTTCGAAGACTCTAGCGGCTGACTTCCATAAAGATGATAATGGGCTTTTTGTGATTAACTGGCTTTTAACTACCCTTAAGTTGGGTTTTAACTTAATGATGAAATACTAATTTTCACTCTCTGGAAAACATGGAGGTTCCGATGAAGTCATTGGCTTGAAGCATATGTGCTATACCATTTTGTCATGCCGTGTGAGGACATCTGATGTTTGCAATGGAACAAAAGATAAAGTAGACTTCAACTTAGGATTCACCAAGTCTGTGGTTAAAAAATTTGTGGTCTCATGTCAGTCTAAGAAGGGGATTGGTAAAAGTTGCCGCCATGTGACCACGAGGTCACAAATTCAAACCGTGGAAACACCCTCTTGCAGAAATGCAAGGTAAGGCAGCCTATATGAGACCCAATATGGTCTGGGCCTTCCCCAGTCTGTGCATAGGGGGAGCTTAGTGGACCTGTCTGTCCTTTTTTCTTTTTCATTTTGGACTAGGGCATCAGCTATTTACAATGGAAAAGAGATAAAAATTCATTTCAGACCAAGTGGTGTTTGAATTGGCTTATTTTTAGTAGTTTCTGGCTTTTAAGCATTTCTTTAGTTTTGGAAGTGTTTGGGTAACACAAAAAGTGTTTTTAACCACTTATTCAAAGCTGAAAAAGTACAAAAAAGAAGCCAAAAGCCAAAAGTTGGGGGTTCCCAACTTATGACTTTTGGCTTTTAACTTATAAGCCACTTAAAAAAAGTCAATCTAAACACCCCCTAATATTCAAATATTGTGTGAAGTGGCTTGTTGCCTAAGGTCTCATCTGAAGGTGGAGTATTCAACAAATATATTATCCTACTAGCTAAAATCTATAGGAGAATACTGAAGGAGTGTGAACATTTAGATTAAGGTCATCAGGCGCTCTATCGTATTCTGTTAATATCCTGAGGAATTCTCCTTTGCAAATTAGACAAGCTTAATTAGCCAATAGGTTGGGAAAAAGAACACATCAACTAGCTAATATTCATCCAAAAAAATCAACTGATGCACAAGCCTTTTCTTTTTTCTTATCAGGATATAGAGTGTCACCATTTACTGTTTGTACTTGAGTTACTAGAACTTCACTACTGTTAAAACTTAAAGCTAAACTCTTTGTCAAAAAAAAAACTTAAAGCTAAACTGTAATACTTCTGGATGTGGTTGTTAATGATTATGGGGCATGAGGGTACTGGGTAGTGTATTCGTTAACTCAACTAAGTAAACAGAATAAACAAAACACAGAAAGAAAAAGAACTAATCAACAAAGGAAAAGAATAATTGCCACCTTAATGGATCTAGTTGTATTTAAAATTAACATAAAACTATGTCTTTTATGGGGAAAATCTGATAAATAATTAAAATTAAAAGAAAACCATGTCCCTTGTGGAAAATTCCGATAAAGTTGGAAGGATGCAAAAATTAATATAAAACTATTGATCCACTTTGAAAAATTATATACATCTTTATGGAGAAAGATAATCAACATTAGGTGCTCATGAGATGTCAAGTAAAAGCGTCTATCTGGTCATTAGATAAGTTTAAGAATCTAATTTACAAATTGTGCCAAGTTTGAGGGACTATCTAGGTATTTAGACCAGATTATTTATATGATCTACTTTAAACATACTTATAAATCAGTATGTATAAATAGACTTTAAGGGGTAAGTGAATCCTATGTTAGAGTTTCAATTAACAAATCTATCAAAATGGTTGAAGTATTTCTCTGACAAATTCAGCCTTTTATATAACAAATTAGTTTCTTATATCTCTTTATTGTTATGTCTGAAGAAAAAATTTCTCAAACTGCCGAAGGAATAGATAATCCAATGGAAGCCAAATCCTCGACTAATAGAAAAAGGAGCTTCTATTGGATTATCTATATTTTCAACAATTTGAGAATATTTTTTTCCGGACATAACAATAAGGAGATATAAGAAACTAATTTGTCAGAGAAACTATTAGCTCTTTTGGTAGATTTGTAATTGAAGCTCTAACGTAGAATTCACTTATCTCTTAAAGCCTATTTATATAGGATCTTTTACTAGCTTATGAGCATGTTTAAAGTTGACCATATAAATAGTCTAGTGTAAATATCTAGATAGTCCTTCAAACTTGACACAATTTGTAAATTAGACACTTAAACTTTATCTGGTGATTTGATAGACACTTTTACTTGACATATATGAATCTCATGAGTACCTAATGCTGACATGTCAAATTTGTGTGTATTGCACTCCACGTTGGTGTGTGAACAAACTATGTCTCTTATGGGGAAAATCCGATAAATAATTAAAATTAATATAAAACTATGTCCCTTGTGGAAAAATTTCGATAAAGTTGGAAGGATGCAAAAATTAACACAAACTATTGATCCACTTTGGAAAATTAAATACATCTTTATGGAGAAAGCTAATCAAGTGTGCAACATGCTTTTTTTTTTTATGACCATGATGTTCAGACTAGCTTTCCGTACTTCGTCCAATTCTACAGGATATCTGCCACCTCCCACCAAATACCAGATTATCCATATGGTTAACTAAACATGCTCATAAGCCAGTAAGGGATACAGTATAAATAGGCTTTGGATAAATGAATTCTATGTTAGAGTTTCAATTAACAAATCCGAGTTAAGTGTTTCTCTGACAAATTCACCCTTTCTCAAACTGCTGATGGAATAAATAATCCAATGGAAGCTCCCTTTTAGGGGTATGAGAGAAGAAGTTTGTATGTTATTGGTAGATCAGGACAAATAATTTATTACTGCTCAAATGGTTGATTTGCAAGAATTTATGAATATGAAGATGACATTCCTAGAACTTATAATCTTTGTTTCTTTGATATAACTAAATTATGTGTGATTTCATTTTATTTTTTTTAAACGGGTAATTTCTATTCCTCAGCATTAAGGGCTATGCTGGCCACCTCCAAAAAGTATTAACAAAGAAGAGAGAAAAAAAATAAGAAAAAAGAAACAGAAATACTTACAAAGAACCTACGAAATCAACTAATTGGATTTCCTCTTCTATATTTTGTTCTTTATATTAGAGATTTTCAAGATAGAGATAGTGTTATGATAACAAGGAAAAGAGAAATTCAAGATTTATAGGGTAAATGAAATTTAAGAAGAGACGATTTTAACTTTATCAAAAAAAGAAAAGAAAAGAAAAGAAGAGATGATTTTAAAATCACAAGAAAACAAACATGATTTCAATAAAATCTCTAATAAAAAGGAAATCACATATAATTTAGTTATATCAAAGAGACAAAGATTGTAAGTTCTAGGGATGTCATTTTTTGTATCCATAAAATTCTCGCAAATCAACCATCTGATCAGTAATAAATTCTTTATCATGATCTACTAGTAACACATAAATTTCTTCTCTCATAAAAAAGAGCTTCCATTGCATTATCTGTTTTTCAACAGTTTGAGAATAGTTTTTCTTCAGACATAACCATAAGGAGATATAAGAAACTAATTTGTTATATAAAAGAATAAATTTGTTAGAGAAATAGTTAACTCTTTTTTGGTAGATTTGTAATTGAAGCTCTAGCGTAGAATTCACTTGCCTCTTAAAGCCTTTTTATATAGTATCCTTTACTAACTTATGAGCATGTTTAAAGTTGACCATATAATTTAGTCTAAATACCTAGATAGTCCCTCAAAATTTGACACAATTTGTAAATAGATACTTAAACTTATCTGGTGACCAAATAAACACTTTTACTTGATATATATGCATCTCATGAGCACCTAATGCTGACATTTCAAATTTGTGTGGATTGCACTCCATATTGACGCGTGAGCAAATTAAATCAGTCAATTTCTTCTTCTTTTCCCCCTAGATTTTTTTTATGTATTTCTTTTTACATTTTCCTTGGAAATATTAGCCAAGTATATTTATCCCATTAAGATGGTGAATTGATCCTAAGTTATAACCTTAGTTATGATTCCAAAATTATAATTCTGGAATATCCTGATTTTGAACTAAATGATCCTAAAGAATGGTATAAGTGATTGTTTTCTTTATTTTAAACAGAGAACAACTTATAAATTAGGTCATGTTTACCTTTGTTTACGTCAGTAAAAATCACAAATTTTGCAAATGTTTGAGTTATTACACTATTGAATCGCAGTTAAAAATAAATATTTGTTGACTATTCTAAATTTTTGACCAACTTTTATCCTCTTAACAATCAAATTATACAACTGTGGGGTTCATTATCTCTTTCTATGAGTATCAAAATGTAAAATTGATGATTGAATGTGATTTAAAGTTATTGAGGATGAGATTAAATTTATTAAGTATTAATTGCACTTCTTGAAACTCACCTAACACTTAATGGCAGTCCTAGTTGACTAAATATTCTTTCACACGTGCCCATAATATTATTGTTTCAATAGTTCAGATGACAAATGTCATCAGGGGCGGAGCTACCCTTTATCAGGGGTGGTCATCCGGACCCTTTGCCGGGAAATTATATGAGATATGTAGGTAAAATTTTGGATTTTTTGGTTATATACTGAGTAAGGACACCCTTGATACAACTAAGTTTTGTGTCTTAGCAGTAAAGACTCTTCAGCATGAGCATTGCTACCTGGGTTCAATCCCACATAGAAGCATGTACGATTTTTGTGAGTATTTTTCATATTATATTTCTTCACTCTAGTTTCAATGAGACCAGCAAGATATATTCTATTTTCGCGCAAGTGATTCTTCAACTCTTTCTGCTTGTAGATTTAGTCACACCCCTTAGGTTCCAAAACAGTCACTTCATTGGCAAGTTTGTGGAGCTCCACCCCAATCAATAGGAAGTGAATCAAGCTTACTATGCATAAGACTCTTAAATCTGTTCTTTGTTGGAATGGTTGTCAATACAGGGAAGTTTGTGAGGTTGAACTCTGGACTTGGCCAGATTGCATTTGGCCTTAAACTGTATTGCTGGGGATCTCCTCCTTCTGGTGTCTGTTTGTTACTCCCTGTCTCCATCACCTGGTTGCAAATCTCCTCAACTCTATTTTGGGAATTAGCTGGTGTAGAACTTTGACCTTGTTCAGTCTTCTGCTCATTAATCTGAACTTGAGGTCGAATCACTCCCTTATATTGCCATGCTTGCGTCACTGTTTTCCCTGCTCTAGTTACTAGAACTTCATTTTTTTTGATGAAGTAAGAAGGATGTCATTAACAAAGCATCAAGCAGATGCACAGATTACAAAAGAAAGAAATATCAGCTCCCAAAAAGGCAAAAAAAAACTATCTAAACAGCTAACAGCAGAGATCTATGGAGCTGATAAATTCTAGGAAAGAATCAACACTAAGTACAGGAGAGAGATTAACCCAACCAAAAAGAGTATTCAAACATCTTGCTTTAAAGGTAGAGATGGGAGTTGGGGTGCCATCAAAACATCTTTTGTTCCTCTCCGTCCATAAGCACCACAAAATACAGGCTGGAACCAAAGACCAGATCTGCTTGACGGACTTCCCAACTTTCCAAGAACTCCAACACACAAAAGCCTCTCTCAATGATCTTGGCATGACCCAAGTGAGTCCAAAAAGTGAGAAGAACATGTTCCATAGGCCTGTTGCAACTGTGCAATGAAGGAACAAGTGATTAATAGTTTCTGAGTTGCACAAGCACATGTAGCATCTGTTGACTATTTGGAATTTCCTCCTCATGAGATTATTCTGAGTCAAGCAAGAGTCTTTTAGAGTAATCCAACTGAAACAAATAACTTTAGGTGGCAACTTAGTTCTCCAGATTAATTTCCATGGCCATTGATCAATTAAGGTCTTTTTGGAGCTTTGTTGAAGGTAGCATGCTTTAACTGTGTAGGATCCATCCCTGCTATGTCTCCAGATAAGTTTGTCCCTGCGTTGACTGTTGATTGCACTAGTCTGAATGGTGGCCATAAGGCTAAAAACCTCTTCCAACTCCCAGTCATTAAGATTTCTCCTTAGGATCAGATTCCACACATTGTCTTCCCTGTACTGCGAGATGGTTGAGTCTGGATGAGATGCAATCTGGAAAATGCTTGGAAAAACATTCATTAGAGGAGTGTCTCCTAGCCAAATATCTTTCCAAAACTGAATATGTTCCCCATTTCCCACCATAAGTGAGGCATCACTGAAGAATATTTCCCACAGTTTCCTTATATCTCTCCAGACCCCGTACCATAAGAGGTACTGACTTTATTAGAGCACCAATGACTATCACTACCATACTTTGCTTGGATCACTTCCTTCCACAAGCCAGCCGCCTCTTGATTGTATCTCCAGTGCCACTTCAATAGCAAACACTTGTTATGTAAGGCCAAGTCTTTTATCCCCAATCCTCCATATTGTTTTGGCAAAGTGACTTTGGCCCATTTAACAAGGTGAATTTTGTGGTCCTTGTTGTTGCCTTCCCAGAGAAAGTCTCTCCTGATTTTGTCAAGTCGCTGTTTCACCTTAGCTAGCATAAGGAGTAAGCTCATAAAATAGGTGGGAAT